>NW_025169196.1:0-1740 GCF_004010195.1 Chiloscyllium plagiosum | reverse complement strand
TTCTGTAGGGGTTCTTTATTCTGTTCATTGTGTAATTTTGTGAATAACATTTTTGTCTGATTTAAAATCACCCTAGCTAAATTACTCCGGGTAATTTTCATTGGATAATGACCAAAACAAACAGCGAAGTTATGCTCAGGGCTGCTTGCTTAAGAATGTTTTGAGTGGTCTAGCCTCCGTCCATAACAAACTGGGGGCTCATTGCTGGATTTTCAACAGCGAGTGGGAGGTGCTAGTGTCTTTAATTAGGGTATTAGTTTGATTGGGTTGACAAAGCTTCGAATAATAATGGCTATTTCAGTCGCTAAAAGTTTCCTGGGTGTGCATGCAGCGACTTTCGAAATTTTGCGAAAAGTGAATTAGACCAAGTTGCAAGAATTAGCTGAAAAGCTGGAATTGGAACTGGCTGCTTCTGTGAGGAAAGGAGAGATAATTACAGCAGTAGCTCGTCAATTAAACTTACTGGAGAAACCATCAGAGATAGCAAGAATTCAGTTGCAAATGAAACATCTTGAGTTAACGTCGAGAGGTAAGAAAAGGGCAGCCAAAATGAAACATTTGACTTTCGATAAAATGCAGAAGGTGGGATGAGGGAGGGGTGGAAGAGAGCAGGACAACAGAGAGTAAAAAAATTGGCAAAAGAGAGAGCAACAGGGGAGAGAGAAAGAAAGAGCTTTTGAATAGCAAAAACTGACACTTAAAAATGAAAGTCAGTGTAAAAGGCTGGAAATAACGGCTGGGGTGCGCTTAGTCTGGAAGAGAGTGAGAATGAGCAAGCCCCTTGTAGTCATAAGCCGAGTGAGAATTTGTTTGCTTATGTTCAAGCGTTGCCTCAATTTCATGAGAAGAATGTGATGTCCTTTCCATCTCATATGAAACGTTGGCTCAACAAATGCAGTGGCCAGAGGCAATGTGGGTTTTGTTGATCCAAACGAAACTTGTAGGTGGGACTGGTGGGGTATTCACATCCCTATCAGAGGAGGTATCTGGGGAGTCTGAAGTGGTTAAAAAAACATTTTATCTGCAAAGGCAACCTTTCAGGAATCTAATGAGGAATTCTGGTCAAAACTACACTGAGTTTGTAAGGATCAAACAGACTAATTTCGATAGTTGGATATGAGCTTTCAAATTCAAGCAAAGGGGTTAGTATTTGGAGGAATTCAAAAATTCACTACCTGAGGTAATGCAAACTTAGGTGGAAGAGCAGAGAGTGTAAGCAGCAAGGTTAGCTGCTGAAATGGCTGATGATGATGAACTGGTACATAAACTTGGTTTGGCTGCCAGAAACAGTTCTTGTCTCTGAGGGACAGAAATTGGAGCAACGAGATATCCTCACGTGCAAAGGGAAAGGTAGATCACAGTGCAGATTATAAGGATAATTTACCACAGTAATAAAGAAAATCTTGATGGTGACAAAGAAGTTAAAATACTATGGTGTTTTCATTGTAATAAAGTGGGCCACACAAAATCACAGTGTTGGTGGGCTGGGAGACAACCAGCTGTAGGATAACCAGACAAGCCTGTAAGTTTTGTTGGACTCGTAACAAAAAGCATAAGGGCAGTTAGGTAACTGCCTCATAGTGTACAAGATGATCAGTGGACGTGTCAATTCTGCATAAAAAATGTACATGAAAGGGTAAAGTTTATTCACATAGGCCAGGAATAATTGGTAAGGAGGTTCCAATATTAATTGACATAGTATCTTTGCAATCTGTAATGCTGAGGGGTGAAGCTTTATGC
>NW_025169195.1:0-1740 GCF_004010195.1 Chiloscyllium plagiosum | reverse complement strand
CCTGAGTAATTGTCCTGCTGTTAAAGTCTGCCCATTGATTAATAAATGCCGATCGGAGAGTGGATAGACACTAAACTGTTGGATTTTGATAGTTGTTGCCAATATTGCAATCTACGTAAGTCGGGATTAATTTTAAACATCACCCGTACTCTACGTTGTTCGGCTTTGCTTTAAACAGAACACGCTTATTGAATAATTCCTCTGGGCGTTCAGTGTATCAATAATGAATGTGGTTCCTATTTGCGAAAGAAAACAGAGCGGGAAATACATTGAACATAATTCTGAACACAGCAAGACTATTTAGTACAAACTCCATGATGACTAGGATAACATTTCTGCAATAAACCTGCATGAAAGCATGTCTGTATTTTCAGCTTTCGAATGATGTACGAGTTCCCTATAATTTGGCCTGTGAACATAAGTGTTGAACTACGCACTGATGTCTAAAATTATTTGTCTTACGTTCTTTTCCAAAAAAAAGGTGCAAAGACATATACCGCAGGTACGGAGTGGATATTATTTTACATTGCCTGGTGCTATCACTGTCTTTTTTGACTAAATAAGGTGTTTCCGTTCTGTAAGCTAAACTGAATCATCAATACTAAACCTGAAGAGCACATGTTGTGCCTTCTGTCCCCACTGCAATAGTTAATGAGTTTCAAAGACGATTGCCATCGAAAAGAGAATTGTATTAATGCAGAACAGCAGATGAATCCACTATTACAGTGGAGTCCAAACGATCCTTGCAGAGAGAGGAGGAAAACGTCTTCAAGACAGGCTTCCTTGCAAGGGGATTCGCAGTAGGGTTAAAATCCAGGAGGTAAAAATAATGACTGATGGGGGTGGGGAAACCGGGACTCCCAGGTCTCCTCATCCCCACACTCCTCTAGCTTATTTCTCCACGCTTCAGGCTCTCTGCCTTTATTCCTGATGAAGGGCTTTTGACCGAAACGTCGATTTTACTGCTCCTTTGATGCTGCCTGAACTGCTGTGCTCTTCCAGCACCACTAATCCAGAATCTGGTTTCCAGCATCTGCAGTCATTGTTTTCACCAAGGAGTACAAACGATGCCTTTCCCCTTATAGTCGTCATCATAAGAAACAGACCAGCAATTCCCAAGTAACATATGGAAATAACTAATCATCCAATTGTAATGACCCTGTGGCTCCTTAACGTGTGCAACATGTGTTGCCCCAAAACCCACATGATGACTGCTGAGCAGTTTCTCATTATTGTCATCTTGGCGACTAGACCGACCCACAGGAAACATGAAATAAAATGAGAAACCACTGCATGTTTTTAATGTTACTTGCATTATTACATGGACTGAAAATTGTAGTTAAGGAATACGTAAGCATGCTTTTAAACGGATGCCACAGCTCTGCTTGCGTCACCACAGAAGTATAAGTGTACTTAAATACAAGTCAAGAGCTGCAGCATGAAGCCGAATTCCAGTACGAAATAATCGAGAAACAAAGCGGGGTATCCGACCTCCCACATCGGGTCCCATATATTGTACACCATTACGACTGTCCAGAAGAGAGTGATAGTTCCTGAAATAAAAAAAAATACAGGACAATGGCTTTCCTTCTGCTATTCATCTATAGGTCTCTGTTTCTTACCCCATCGCTGTGAACATGCAGTCTTTTCCGGGATCTGCTAGTCACTAAAATGTAAGTGATGGTTAAAGTATTGAACAGCAGAATGAGGGCAAATGTTATCCCAGGCGTTAGATTGCAA
>NW_025169194.1:0-1740 GCF_004010195.1 Chiloscyllium plagiosum | reverse complement strand
AACAGAATGTATTCAGCTGGGGAGGTGATGGATGCAGAAGACAGAATCTAAAACTGGGAACATTAAATCTGAAGAGAGTAACAAGTAGTACAAGATCAAAGACATGACAAGGTGCAGTCGATATGTCCCAGACGTTAGTGAATCGAATGAGCTTGTTAGATGGTCGAGAGACCCGTCCAATGACGTCCTGGAATCAGACCGCGAAACAGAGATCAACAGGTCGATTTGCAAATGTCACTTCAAAGTCACTTCACACTCTGTGTCCTGATATAGGCCACATTGGAAGATGTTTCCATCAGATTGCATCCCCTGGGTTTATTTTCTGATCAGAAGTGAGATGTGTGGCTTGCTGCTGGCACATAGAAACAGGAAGTTGTGTGCCAGCTGAGAATGATACACCAGGCGCTACTTTCCGTATTATCAGCACAAACAGTCTTCCTGCCTCTGAGGGTGAACACACACTGACAGTGTTAAGAACAAACGGACTGATTGCTGTTGGTCTCAACATTGTATTCAATTCCATTCCCATTTTCCAGAATGAAATAGAAGAGACACAAGATTATTTCTGCGATAGTAAATTGTCTGTCAGAGAGATACGAAGAGTTATCACCAGGCGAAAGGAGCTAAGTGACAATGTGTAGTTTCGCTCATAAACCTATGTTTAAAAGTAGAAAGTTTGAGGGAAGTTAATATGTAAATCTAAGAGACAGCATTGATTAAAAGTTGAAATTTTAAGGTTTAAGCAATAAAATTCAGCACGGCTTCAGTGGAAGTGATATCACGTCTGATATGGCTAATACTGTTTTCCGAAGAGGCAATGAGATGTGTCATCGAGTGTAAAAAATGGATGTAATGCTTATTGATTTCAATCGGATTTTTGACAAGATCTTGCAACTTCAATAAGGTAAGGGTTCATGGGATCTGGTGCAGTTTGGCAAATGCATCGAAGGTTTATTTGGTGGCAGAAGGTAATGGCAGTCTTTGTGAAGACATCTTGTGTCCAGTGGCTTGCTATTAGACTTGGTGCTGGATCCTTTGATGTTTGCAGCGTATATGAACGATCTAGTCAAGAATGTCGCAATTTTCATCAGTAAGTTCAAAGATGAGGTGAAAAACATTTGAATTTGCAATTAATGAGGATGAAAGCCAGTGTGACATCGATGACCTTGCCTGTTGGAGAGAAGAATTGAAACCAGAACATTATATCCTGAAGTCTGTGAAGTAAAGCATTTTCGAGACTAACAATTTAAGCGAAAATACAATGCACGGTAGGAATCTACAAAATACAAAAGATAAGCGATCTTCTGTTGTGCATATCTACATCATGGAGTTGGGGGGGGGGGATATTGTGACTAGACTATTAATTCAGGAAACTGGGGTCTGAGCCCGCAGTGCTGCCACATCAAGTCGTGAATTATGGTTGATAATTAAACAACTCATTGGAGGAATAAGCTCCACAGATATTCCCTTGCTCTGCACAAAACATCAGCGCAAAAGTTAAGGCTGAAGCATTCACAGCAATCTTCAGCCAGAAGTGCCAATTGTCTGATCCATCTCGGCATCTTCCAGTGATCACCAATATTACAGATACCTGTCTTCAGGGAATTCACTTCACTCCATGTGATATCAAGACACTGTTGGGCGGGGGGGAGGGAGAGCAGGGGTTACTGCAAATGCTATGGAGCCTGACAAAATTCTGGCAATAATACTTGTGCTAGCCAAGCACTCCCGGTACAGCTA
>NW_025169193.1:0-1740 GCF_004010195.1 Chiloscyllium plagiosum | reverse complement strand
CTCACTCTAGGGTCCCTGTCCCCGTTCTCACACCGTGGTCACAATCCCTGCACCGGGGTCACTAACCCCGCTCCCACACTGGGGTCAATATCCAAGCTCTCACACCGGGGTCAGTATCCCCGCTCTCACATCGGGGTCACTATCCCCGCACCCACAGCAGGGTCACTATCCCCACTCCCACACCGGGGACACTATCCCTGCACCGGGGTCACTAACCCCGCTCCCACACTGGGGTCAATATCCAAGCTCTCACATCGGGGTCACTATCCACGTTCTCACACCGGGGTCACTATCCACATACCGGGGTCACTATCCCCATACCGGGGTCACCATCCCCGCTCTCACACCGGGGTCACTACCCCCTCTCCCACACTGGGTCACTATCCCCGCTCTCACACCGGGGTCACTATCCCCGCACCGGGGTCACTGTCCCCATTCTCACACCGGGGTCACTATCCCCCTTCCCACACCGGGGTCACTATCCCCGCTCTCACACCGGGGTCACTATCCCCGCTCCCACACAGGGGTCACTATCCCCGCTCTCACACCGGGGTCACTATCCCCGCTCTCACACCGGGGTCACCATCCCCACTCCCACACCAGGGTCACTATCCCCCTTCCCACACCGGGGTCACTATCCCCGCTCTCACACCGGGGTCCCTGTCCCCGTTCTCACACCGGGGTCACTATCCCCGCTTTCACATCGGGGTCACTACCCACGCACCCACAGCAGGGTCACTATCCCCACCCCCACACCGGGGTCACTATCCCCGCTTTCACATCGGGGTCACCATCCCCGCACCCACAGCAGGGTCACTATCCCCACTCCCACACCGGGGTCACTATCCCTGCTCCCACAGCGGGGTCATTATCCCCGCACCGGGGTCCCTGACCCCGTTCTCACACCGGGGTCCCTGTCCCCATTCTCACACCGGGGTCACTATCCCCGCACCGGGGTCACTGTCCCCAACCTCACACCGGGGTCACTATCCCCGCACCAGGGTCACTGTCCCCATTCTCACACCGGGGGAACTATCCCCGCTCTCACATCGGGGTCACTATCCCTGCACCGGGGTCACTAACCCCGCTCCCACACTGGGGTCAATATCCCCGCTCTCACACCGGGGTCACTATCCACGTTCTCACACCGGGGTCACTATCCACATACCGGGGTCACTATCGTACTCTCACACCGCGATCACTATCCCCGCTCTCACACCAGAGTCATTATCCCCTCTCTCACATTGGGGTCACTATTCCTGCTGTCACACCGGGATCACTATCCCCGCTCTCACACCGGGATCACTATCCCCGCTCTCACACCGGGATCACTATCCTCATTCTCACACCGGGATCACTATCCTCGCTCTCACACCGGGATCACTATCCCCGCTCTCACACCGGGATCACTATCCCCGCTCTCACACCGGGGTCACTATCCCCGCTCTCACACCGGGGTCACTATCCCCGTTCTCACACCGTGATCACTATCCCCGCTCTCTCACACCGGGATCACTATCCCCGCTCTCACACCGGGATCACTATCCCCGCTCTCACACCGGGATCACTATCCCCGCTCTCACACTGGGGTCACTATCCCCGCCCTCACACCGGGATCACGATCCCCACTCTCACACCGGGGTCACTATCTCTGCTCTCACACCTGGATCACTATCCCCACTCTCACACCGGGGTCACTATCCCCGCTCGCACACCAGGGTCACTATCCCCACTCTCACA
>NW_025169192.1:0-1740 GCF_004010195.1 Chiloscyllium plagiosum | reverse complement strand
GCACACGGTTCCCAGGGAGCCTGTTGGTATTTGTGCCCGGTCCCCAGGGAGCAGGTCAGTATTTGCACACAGTCCCCAGGGAGCGTTCGGTATTTGCACATGGTCCCCAGGGAGCGTGTCGGTATTTGCACATGGTCTCCAGGGAGCAAGTCGGTATTTGCACATGGCCCCCAGGACACGTGGTGGTATTTGCCCCCAGCCCCCTGAGAGCGTGTTGGTATTTGCACCTCGTCCCCAGGGAGCGTGATGGTATTTGTACATGGTTCTCAGGGAGCATGTTGGTATTTGCACCCGGCTCCCAGGAAGCGTGTCGGTATTTGCGCCCGGCCCACAAGGAGCGTGTTGGTATTTGCGCCCGGTCCCCATGGAGCGTGTCGGTATTTGCGCCTGGCCCACAGGGAGCGTGTCGGTATTTGCACATGGTCCCCAGGAAGCGTGTCGGTATTTGCACACGGTCCCCAGGAAGCTTGTCGGTATTTGCACACCGTCCCCAGGGAGCATGTCGGTTTTTGCACACGGTTCCCAGGGAGCGTGTTGGTATTTGCGCCCGGTCCCCAGGGTGCATGTCGGTATTTGCACAAGGTCCCCAGGGAGTATGTCGGTATTTGCACATGGTCCCCAGGGAGCGTGTCGGTATTTGCACACGGTCCCCAGGAAGCTTGTCGGTATTTGCACACAGTCCCCAGGGAGCGTGTTGGTATTTGCACACGGTCCCCAAGGAGCGTGTTGGTATTTGCACCTGGTCCGCAGGGAGCGTATCGGTATTTGCACATTGTCCCCAGGGAGCATGTTGGTATTTGCAGCCAGCCTCCAGGGAGCGTGTCAGTATTTGCACATTGCACCCAGGGAGCGTGTTGGTATTTGCACATGGTCCCCAAGGAGCATTCGGTATTTGCGCCCTGCCCCCAGGGAGCATGTCGGAATTTGCACACGGTCCCCAGGGAGCATGTCAGTATTTGCACACGGTCCCCAGGGAGCGTGTCGGTATTTGCACCCGGTCCCCAGGGACCGTGTCGGTATTTGCACATGGCACCCAGGGAGCGTGTTGGTATTTGCACCCGGTTCCCAGGGAGCGTGTTGGTATTTGCACCTCGTCCCCAGGGAGCGTGTCGGTATTTGCAAATTGTCACCAGGAAGTGTGCCGGTATTTGCCCATGCTCCCCTTAAGCGTGTAGGTATTTGCCCATGGCCCCCCGTGAGCGTGTTGGTATTTGCCCATGGCACCCAGGGAGCATGTTGGTATTTGCACCCAGCCCCCAGGGAATGTGTCGGAATTTGCACATGGTCCCCAGGAAGCAGGTCGGTATATGCACATGGTCCCCAGGGAGCGGTCGGTATTTGCACATGGTCCCCAGGGAGCGGTGGTATTTGCGCCCAGTCCCCAGGGAGTGTGTCAGCATTTGTGTCCGCCCCCAGGGAGCGTGTCGGTATTTGCACACCGTCCCCAGGGAGCGTGTCGGTATTTGCACATGGCCCCCAGGGCACATGTCGGCATTTGCCCGCAGCCCCCTGGGAGCGTGTTGGTATTTGCACTTGGTCCACAGCGTGTGTGTCGGTATTTGCACATGGTTCACAGGGAGTGTGACGGTATTTGCGCCCGGCCCCCAGGGATCGTGACGGTATTTGCACCCCGTCCCCAGCGGGCGTGTTGGTATTTGCACCCGTCCCCCAGGGAGCGTGTCCGTATTTCCCCACGACCCCTGGGAGCATGTCGGTTTTTGCACACGGTCCCCAGGGAGC
>NW_025169191.1:0-1740 GCF_004010195.1 Chiloscyllium plagiosum | reverse complement strand
GCCTTCTTATACCGCTGCAGTCCACCAGCTGTGTGTTGATCCACAATGCTACGAGGGAGGGAATTCTAGGGTTTTGACCCAGCAACAGTGAAAGAATGTGATATATTTCCAACTCAGGATGTTGACTGGTTTGGAGGGGAGTTTGAAGGTGGTGGTGTTCGCAAAAGCCTGCTGCCCTTGTCATTCAAGACGGAAGTGTTCGTAGGATTGGAAGGTGCAGTCTTGTAGATAGTACACACGTTGGTGGTCAATGGAGTGAATGCTTGTGGATGTGGTGCCAATCAATTGGGCTGTTTTGTCCTGGATGGTGTCAAGCATCTTTATTGTCGTTGTGGCTGCACTCATTCAGGCAATTGGGGAGTATTCCATCTCACTCCTGACTTGTGCCTTGTAGATGGTGAACATGCTTTGAGAAGACTGGAGGTGAGTTACTCGCGCAGTATTCCTAGCCTTTGATCTGCTCTTATATTTATGTGGTGAGTCCAGTTGAGTTTCTGGTCAATAGTAACCCCAAGTGTATTGATTGGCTAGTGGGGAGGGGAATTTAGTGACAAATATGCTGCTGAATACCAAATGGTTATATTGTTTCTTATTGGTGATCGTCAATGTCTGGCATTTGAGTGGTGCGAGTGTTACTTGTCACTTATTAGCCCAAGCCTGGATATTGTCCAGACCTTGTTGCACTTTGGCACGGACTGCTTCCGTACCTGAGCACTTGCGAATGGTGCTGAATATTGTGCAGTCATCGTCGAATATCCCCATTCTGACCTTATGATGGAGAGAAGGCCATTGATGAAGCAACAGAAGATGTTTGGATCTAGGTTTCATCCAGAGGGCAACTGAAGATGTTACCTAGTATGGTGATGAAACGTCTGGAAATGACCATTCCAGCTCATGGAGCAAACCTACGTCCACATTATCCTGAGGGACTACTGCAGAGATA
This sequence comes from Chiloscyllium plagiosum, assembly GCF_004010195.1. Taxonomy (NCBI): domain Eukaryota; kingdom Metazoa; phylum Chordata; class Chondrichthyes; order Orectolobiformes; family Hemiscylliidae; genus Chiloscyllium; species Chiloscyllium plagiosum. The sequence goes on along the minus strand of NW_025169191.1, from coordinate 797 downwards.
TTCTGGAAGTGAAATGACTGACCTCCAACAACAATGACCGTTTTCCTATCTGTCAGGTATAATTCCAATAATGAAGTAATTACTCACAATATCTTTTTTGCTTGGGTTCCTTGATGCCACATTTGAAAGAATGCAGCCTTGATTTTCAAGTGCTGGAATTCAGTTCATTTGTCTATGTTTGAACAAAAGCTGTGATGAGGTCAGGAGCTGAGTGACCCTGGTATAACCCAAACTGGGCGTCATTGAGCAGGTTATTGCTGAGCTGGTGCTGCTTGATAGCACTATTGATGAACTCTTCCATCACTTTATTGATGATGGGGAGTAGAATGATTTGGTGGTATTTGGCTGGGTTGAATTTGTCCTGCGTTTTATGTACAGAAAATACTTGAGCAGTTTTTCTTTCCCATTGTTTCACTCTCTATTGCACTAGGGTTAATCCTCTGGCTTGATGGTAATGATCGAGTGGTTTATATGCTGTGTCCTGACATTACAGATTGTGCTGGAGTATTGTTCTGATATCGATGGACCACAGCGTCTTATGGAAGCTCAGTCTTGAGTTGCGAGATCTGAAGTCTGTGCCATTTAGCATGGTGATAGTGCCGCACAACACAATATAGTTTATTCTCAATGTGACCGTGAGACTTTGTCTCCTCAACGACAGTACGGTGGTCAGTTTTACTGATGCTGTCATGGACAGATGCATCTGCAGTTTGTAGATTGGTTAGTGAAACGGTCTGAACTGAATTGATGGTCATAATATGTATACTTTGGAAAGGTGCAAGTCAGTGTTTTTAGTT
>NW_025169190.1:0-1740 GCF_004010195.1 Chiloscyllium plagiosum | reverse complement strand
CCAGTGCTCTTGGCCACTTTATAGGATCTCTCCTTTTCTTTAATACATTTCCTGACTTCCTTTGTCAGCCATGGCTGTCTATTTCCTCCCGGATAATCTTTCTTTTCTTGGGGATGAACCTCTGTACAGTGTCCTCAATTATACCCACAAATCCCTGCCATTTTTGCTCTACTGTCTTCCCCGCTAGGCTCTGCTTCCAGTTTAAACTCTGACCTCTGTTAAACTGCAGTCAGGACTTGCTGTTGCTTGTAATTTCCTATGTTGACCAAATAAGGAAAGTGTCATTGTGGTCTCTACGCATTCTGGCACCATTACTACTTTACATGGAGAGTGAAATGTCACTGTTTAAGACTTGGTATAAACATTTGGGAGTTGTTTACCAGTAAATTCCATTGACTGGGATGGAGCAATATGATCAAGCTTTGTTAATCCATTGGCTGAGTACCAGAGATCATTCTGGAAATGGAGCACATTTTCAGATAAGTTAACAGAACAAAGGAATTTTCTCAAAGGAGAAGAAGCCTTCGAACTGAATTTGGAAAGCATGTATCCGATGTTAAGTTCAGGAGAACAAAGAACCATGAGGTGGGACCTACATGGAGAACAAAGTTGGCCACTTCACTTGAATTCAGGTAGTATTTGACTCAAGCCAAATTTATTGAGTTAAGGTAAGAGTTAGGATTAAATATGGATTAAGTAAGGTAAAATGAAATTAAATGAAGTGAGTTAAAGTTGAAGTTAAATTAGATGAAATAAGAAATAAATGTTGCAATGAATGCATATTTTATATTCAATACTAGTACTTAAGGAGTTAAATAAAAACAGGTCTATTTAATTTAAGTCTGAGTCAGTTCCTTGCCTTTTGTCTGTCACACAGGGAAGAAAAACTGGGTAAAGGGTTTAAACACTCCTTTTCAGGCAAAACTGGATAAAGAAGCTTGCCGAAGATGTGTGGGTAAACATGGGAAGAAATTGTGGCACTTACTTTTGGATATGGTATAGAACGCAATAGGTTCAATTTTGTGGGACTATATCTTATGTCTAAAATTCAACAGATGCAATCATATATTCAGGGATCTTTGGCAATCATTTGACATTGATACAATAGCTGTCACAGGTATATCCAACCAAATATCCTGGAAGTACACAATAGAACGGATACTTAAACTGAGAAGTTTGGTTCATAGTAACTCCCAGGTGGTTCAAATTTGATTTTGAACGAACGTTAATGCAACAAATTGAAATCTTCAAAGAAATTCTACGTTGAATTGTTCTTGCAAAGAGTTGGCATGGGCATATCAGTCCAAATGGCCATATTTTACTCTGTAATCATTCTATTATTCTTTATGATTCTTTCATTGCTTTGATGTAAATGCTCTTTGAGAAATTAATTTTGTAATATGATATTAGGGTGTAGGTTTGCTCGCTGAGCTGCAGGTTTGATATCCAGATGTTTCATTACCTGGCTAGGTAACATCATCAGTGGCAACCTCCAAGTGAAGCGAAGCTGTTGTCTCCTGATTTCTATTTATATCTTTCTCCTGGATGGGGTTCCTGGGGTTTGTGGTGATGTAATTTCCTGTTCATTTTCTGACCCCACAACTAGGAAACAAAATTACATATCTCCTAAGAAAATTACACAATTCCGAACAATTAAACAAGACAGAATTCCAGAAAATGAAACCCAACGGGACCAAACGCCCACAATTCTACGGACTATCAAAAATCCATAAACCAGGA
>NW_025169189.1:0-1740 GCF_004010195.1 Chiloscyllium plagiosum | reverse complement strand
GTCTGTGACAGGAATAGACCCTCAGTCAGTGACTGGGACTGAGCATCAATCAGTAACAGTGATTGAGCTTCAGTCTGTGACAGGGATTGAATCTCAATCAGTGACTGGGATTGAGCCTCAGTCAGTGACAGGAATTGAACCTCAGTCAGTGACAGGGATTGAACATGAGTCAGTGACAGGGATTCAAGCTCAGTCTGAAACAGGGATTGAATCGCAGTCAGTGACAGGGATTGAGCCTCAATCAGTGACAGGGATCTATCCTCAGTCAGTGAGTGGGATTGAGCCTCCATCAGTGACAGGGATTGAATTCTCAGTCAGTGACAGGGATTCAATCTCAGTCAGTGACAGGGATTCAATCTCAGTCAGTGACTGGCATTGACCCTCAGACAGTGACAGGGATTGAGCCTCAGTCAGTGACAGGGATTGAATCTCAGTCAGTGACAGGGATTGAATCTCAGCCAGTGAGAGGGGTTGAACCTCAGTCTGTGACAGGGATTGACTCTCAGCCAGTGACAGGGATTGAACCTCAGTCAGTGACAGGGATTGAAAATCAGACAGTGACAGGGATTGAATCTCAGTTAGTGACACGGATTGAACCTCACTCAGTGACAGGGATTGAATCTCAGACAGTGACAGGGATTGATCCTCAGTCAGTGACAGGGATTGAATCTCAGTCAGTGACTGGGATTGACCCTGAGACAGTGACAGGAATTGAATCTCAATCAGTGACAGGGATTGAACCTCCGTCAGAGACAGGGATTGAACCTTAATCAGTGACAGGGATTGAATCTCAGACAGTGACAGGGATTGAATCTCAGTCTGTGACAGGCATTGAACCTCAGTCAGTGACTGGGATTGAACCTTTGTCAGTGTCTGGGATTGACCCTCAGTCAGTGACAGGGATTGAATCTCAGTTAGTGTCAGGGATTCAATCTCAGACAGTGACAGGGATTGAATCTCAGTCTGTGACAAGCATTGCACCTCAGTCAGTGACAGGGATTGAATCTCAGACAGTGACAGGGATTGATCCTCAGTCAGTGACAGGGATTGAATCTCAGTCAGTGACTGGGATTGACCCTCAGACAGTGACAGGGATTGAATCTCAGTCAGTGACAGGGATTGAATCTCAGTCAGTGACAGGGATTGAACCTCAGTCATGACAGGAATTGAATCTCAATCAGTGACAGGGATTGCACCTCCGTCAGTGACAGGGATTGAATCTCAGACAGTGACAGGGATTGAATCTCAGTCTGTGACAGGCATTGAACCTCAGTCAGTGACTGGGATTGAACCTTTGTCAGTGACAGGGATTGACCCTCAGTCAGTGACTGGGATTGAATCTCAGTTAGTGTCAGGGATTCAATCTCAGACAGTGACAGGGATTGAATCTCAGTCTGTGACAAGCATTGAACCTCAGTCAGTGACTGAGATTGACTCTCAGACAGTAACAGGGATTGAATCTCAGTCAGTGACAGGGATTGAGCCTCAGTCAGTGACACGGAGAGAGCCTCAGTAAGTGACAGGGATTGACCCTCAGTCAGTGACAGGGTTTGAAAATCCGTCAGTGACAGGGATTGAATCTCAGTCTGTGACAGGGATTGAATCTCAGTCAGTGACAGGGATTGAGCCTTTGTCGTGAAAGGATTGATTTTCAGTTAGTGACTGGGATTGACCCTCAGACAGTGACTGGGATTGAATCTCAGTGAATGACAGGTATTGAATCTCAGTTAGTGACAGGGA
>NW_025169188.1:0-1740 GCF_004010195.1 Chiloscyllium plagiosum | reverse complement strand
GTAAGATTGTATATTAAGTCTTTTTGTGTTTTATCATAATGATTAGAATACTGGGAATGCTTAGAGTTATGATGCTAGCCCTCTTGGTATTAGGATTTTGTCATATATCATTTTCATATGTATTATTAATGGTTGCTGAGTCTGATAATCCACAAGTAATAGACAAGTATGCAGCTTAGTAAATTGTGGGGATGTAGCTAATCAGAGACAATACCGCAACTCAGAGATACATCTTAAGTCCTATGGGGATGGCCTCGGGGATGGTACCTGGTATAACGGTCTCGTCACAGTACACCGGGCCCCCTTCCGACCAGCACGCGATTGTCCCGATAAAAAGTGTAACCCCATATATTTAACGATAAGGAAAACCACATGGCACTTATGAGATACAATTAAATGAAACATTTGGGATTGAAATAAAAGCAAATGGGAAGGAGTTTGTGGTTTGCTGTTTTCTAATTAGCGTAGGACAGGGAAAACGGGTAGAATTACTGGGTAATGAGATACAACCTTTCACCCCTCCCGATGATCCTAAAGTAGGAAAAATTATAGAGGTAAAGGATTTGAAACAGACCATTGAGCTAGAAACTGGGTACGGGGATGCAAATGCCTGGGTTGAATGGGTAAAGTATACTGTAAAAAGTCTGAACAAAAGCAATTGCTATGGATGTGCCTCCGATAGATAAGTTGCCCAGGTGGTCCCCTTTCCGCTCGGGTGGAAGCGAGACAGGAAGGGCATGAAATGTATGATAGCCCTGTACCAGGATGAGACTGCATGGAATGAAAGGAATTGTACCTCCCTATCTCTGATGTTCCCTCCCTTGGAGGAGAAAGATGTAAAAGACCCCCCCCCACCACATTTTCCGCCGCAGTTGGAAATCACACGTCGTGTGTGCGTAGATGAGGTACAAGTCGGTTGAGAGATTTGGGGGAGCTGAAATTATGTACAGAGATTAAGAATGTTACCGAAACGGAGAAGGGAGGGAACTACTCAGCATTAAAGGTTCCCCGAGCGGATCTGTGGTGGTACCGTGGAGGAAAAATATTGACACCCACCTTACCTCTGGATTGGAGAGGGATATGTGCAATTGTACAATTGGCAATTCCATTTACCTTGGCATTTGAGAAGGAAAAGATAGTAGGGAAAAAGGGAAGGGGTAAGAGATTACTGTTAGATACTTCTTTTGATGACAGGATTTATCTTGATTCGGTAGGAGTCCCTAGGGGAGTACCTGAATTCAAAGCTCGTAACCAGATTGCAGCAGGCTTTGAGTCAGCTCTCTTTTGGTGGGCAACAATTAATAAAAATGTAGATTGGATAAATTACATTTTCTATAATCAACAGCGATTTATAAATTATACAAGAGAGGCGGTCAAAGGAATATCAGAACAGCTTGATGCGACAAGTAGGATGGCATGGGAAAACAGAATAGCCCTTGATATGATTTTAGCAGACAAACGGGGTGGTGGTTTCTATCCTTACTTCCCTGATAGTAGTAGTCGGGGTATTGGTGGCCATTGGCTGTTGTGTCATACCCTGTATACGAGGGCTCAACCAAAGACTGATTGAAACAGCCTTGATGAAACGAATCCCCTGAGGGGAAATTTGACAGAGGAACTTTATCAACTAAATAATAAGGAGATGAGTGAGACTAATATGGATGAAATCTCTGAAATGATGCTTGCGAATTTTAGGAACAATCTTTAAAAAAAAGGAGACAAAAATGCAGAAGATAACAT
>NW_025169187.1:0-1740 GCF_004010195.1 Chiloscyllium plagiosum | reverse complement strand
CCCACCTTTTTCTCATTGATGAGGAACACACCCAACCCTTTTTCTCATTGATACGGAACACAGCCCTAACTTTTTCTCATTGAGAAGGAACACAATCCTACCTTTTCCTCATTGATAAGGAACACAGTCCCACCAATTTTCACAATGATAAGGAACACAATCCTACCTTTTTCTCACTGATAAGGATCACAGCCCCACTTTTTTCTCATTGACAAGGAACACAATCCTACCTTTTCCTCATTGATAAGGAACACAGTCCCACCAATTTTCTCAATGATAAGGAACGCAATCCTACCTTTTTCTCACTGATAAGGATCACAGCCCCACCTTTTTCTCATTGATAAGGAACACAATCTTCCCTTTTTCTCATTGATACAGAACACAATTCCACATTTTTCTCATTGATAAGGAACACCGTCGCTCCGTTTTCTCATTGATACGGAACACAATCCCCCTTTTTCTCATTGATAAAGAACACATTCCCCCCTTTTTCCCATTGATAAGGAACACAATCCACCCTTTTTCTCATTGATATGGAACACAATCCCACCTTTTTCTCATTGATAAAGAACACAATCCCACCTTTTTCTCATTGATAATGTACACAGTCCCACCTTTTTCTCATTGATAAGGATCACAACCCACCCTTTTCCTCATTGATAAAGAACACAGTCCCACCTTTTTCTCATTGATACGGAACATAATCCCATCTTTTTCTCATTGATACGGAACACAATCCCACCTTTTTCTCATTGATGAGGAACACATCCCACACTTTTTCTCATTGATACGGAACACAGCCCTACCTTTTTCTCATTGATAAGGAACACAATCCTACCTTTTTCTCATTGATAAGGATCACAAATCACCCTTTTCCTCATTGATAAAGAACACAGTCCCACCTTTTTCTCATTGATAAGGAACACAATCCACCCTTCTTCTCATTTGTATGGAACACAGTCCCACCTTTTTCTCATTGTTATGGAACACAATCTCACCTTTTTCTCATTGACAAGGAACACAATCCCACCTTTTTCTCATTGATAAAGAACACAATCCCACCTTTTTCTCATTGATATGGTACACAATCCCACCTTTTTCTCATTGATACGGAGCACAGTCCCAACTTTTTTCTCATTGATGAGGAACACATCCCACACTTTTTCTCATTGATACAGAACACAGCCCTACCTTTTTCTCATTGATAAGGAACACAATCCACCCTTTTCCTCATTGATAAAGAACACAGTCCCACCTTTTGCTCATTGATAATTAACGCAGTCCCACCTTTTTCTCATTGATACGGAACACAATCCCACCTTTTTCTCATTGATGAGGAACACACCCTACCCTTTTTCTCATTGATACGGAACACAGCCCTACCTTTTTCTCATTGACAAGGAACACAACAGTCCCACCAATTTTCTCAATGATAAGGAACACAATCCTACCTTTTTCTCACTGATAAGGATCAGAGCCCCACCTTTTTCTCATTGATAAGGAACACAATCTTCCCTTTTTCTCATTGATACAGAACACAATTCCACATTTTTCTCATTGATAAGGAACATAGTCCCAACTTTTTTCTCATTGATAAGGAACACAATCCACCCTTTTCCGCATTGATAAAGAACACAGTCCCACCTTTTGCTCATTGATAATAAACCCACCTTTTTCTCATTGATACGGAACACAATCCCACCTTTATCTCATTGATGAGCAATACACCCTACCCTTTTT
>NW_025169186.1:0-1740 GCF_004010195.1 Chiloscyllium plagiosum | reverse complement strand
ACTCCTCCTCCTTTTCTCCAATGAAAATAGTCCGAGCTCAGTCAACCTAGCTTCATAAGATAAGCCCTCAATTCCAGGCAGCATCCTGGTAAACCTCCTCTGCGTTTTGAGCTTAAGCCCTTCATCAGGAATCCGTTTCAGCCTGCTCCTGTCGCACAGAACTCCTCTCTTCTTACCTTAATTCGATCTTTTCTCCCCTGGTCCAGTCCTTGCACATGTATATCTGCCATTTCTCTGGCACTTTGTGCCAGTTTCAGAATTTCTAGTTTCAGAATTTCCACCATCTCTTCTTTTAACATGGACCTGCAATCACTTTACATATCTATTCTAGAGAAGGTGGCCAAACAGGTGGATGAGGGTAAAGTGGTTGACGTAGTGAAAATGGATTTCAGTAAAACATTTGATAAGGTGATAAATGTAGGACAGATGTCAGAGGGAATTTTTTTACTCAGAGTAGTAAGGGCAGGGATTGCCCTGTCTGCAACACTAGTAGACTCACCAAGTTTAAGGGCATTTAAATGGTCATTGGATAAATATGCCCATGATAATGGAAGAGTGTGGGTTAGATGGGCTTCAGATCGCTTTCATCAGTCAGCGCAACATCGAGGGCCAAAGGGCCTGTATTGCGCTGTATTTTTCTATATTCTGTTCCCCATTGGAATATTCTCAGTGCTCTCAAATCCGCGTGGAATAAAGGCCTGAAATGTCTCCCCCACTACCACCCTTCTCCACTTGGCAAAGCTCGTCCTCAACCTCAACAATTCCTCTTTTAATTATTTTCATTGTCTTCACATAAGAGAGGTGGGCATAGGTAACTGCATGGACCCTAGTTATGCCTGCCGTTTCATGGGGTACAAGGAACATGCATTCTTCCAATCCTATTCCATCCTCCATCCTCAATTCTTTCTCCGATATATCAATGACATCATCGATGCTGCTTCCCACTCCCATCAGGAATTGGAAAAGTTCACTGATTTTGCTTCCAATTCCCCCATGCCCTTACTTTCACCTTGCCTATTTCTGACACACCCTTCACTTCCTCAACACCTGTTTCCATGGCTGAGGACAGACTGGCCATTAATATCCATTACCAAACCCACTGACTCCCACAGCTACCTGTGCTAGACATCCTCGCACCCTATATCCTGTAAATATTGCATTTCATTCTTTCAATTTGTCAGTCTCCGTTCACATATGTTCCAAAGAGATCATCTTCAACAATGGAGTCTCCGAAAAGTCCATCATTTTCCTCAACTGAGGATCCCCCAGCACTGTTGAGATGCGACCCTAAAATGGGTCTGACCCATCTCCTACATTTCTGCCCTCACGTCCTCTCTTCCCTCCCAAAATAGTGATAGGGTTCCTCTTGTACTTACGTACCATTCCACCAACACCCACATCCAGAAGATTATAAGCTATCATTTCCAACACCTCCAGCACCATGACGCCACCAGATACATATTCCCCTTCCCTGCCTTGTCCACATTCTGCAAGGACCGTTCCCTCCGGGACACTGTGTTCTACTCTTCCTTCACTCCAAACATCCTCCCACAGCACCACAACACCGAGCCCTTGCAGCCATCAAAGGTGTAACATCTGCCTATTTACCTCCTCCCTCAGTGTGCAAGGGCCCAAGCATACCTTCCAGGTGAAGCAGCATTTTAACTGCACTTTACAGAATCTGGTCTCCTGTGTTCTCTGCTCACAATGTAGTCTCCTCTACGCTGGGAAACTAAGCAT
>NW_025169185.1:0-1740 GCF_004010195.1 Chiloscyllium plagiosum | reverse complement strand
CAGTCTCCCCTTTAATTGTACGATATTCCCCAAGAGTAATGAACCTGGAGAGCGCATCCATTAGAAATTTGAGGCGGTGTGCTGGGGGCAATATTATACAAGGTCCATTATTCCTCTCCATGTATTAAAGACTTAAGGATCTGAGACCACTCACATTCGCCCTTAATTTGGTCAAACAACTGAAGTGGAAGGTTTGTATGAAAGAGTGAAGCTACTCCTCTACTTTTCCAAATAAAGGATGAAATAAACAGCGGGCCGAATCTTACCTGCTGTAACTTGAAGTGCTCCTTATCAGTTAGATGTGTTTCTTGCAGCAAGGCTACATCGACCCCTTCCTTTCTGAGTCTTGAAAGTATCTTTTTCTCTTAATTGGTGAGTGACTCTCCTTAACGTTCCACGTGCACCATTTAAACGAGCGGTTAGCCATAGTAATCTGAAGCAGCCCATGACCCACTGGGAGAAGAACCCCACTTTTAGTGCGTCAAGTGAAAGCAGTAAACAGTTCATACAAACTTGAACATATAACTACAATAACAACCAAGTCAAAACTTCTAACAACTATTTCTACAACGAACCAACATCTAACATAAATAAGTGGAGACTTTCCGCCTTCCTGCAGAGGGTGTTCATATTACCCACTAATCCCCCATGGCTCCTCCTAGCTGAAGCCGCTCCCCAAACCCAGGCAAAACAAAGTTTTAAAAAGTTGCACGCGTCTTACAATAAGAAAATTAAAAGTGGGCATTCAATCCGTCCCATCCATACTTTGATCCGAGGCAGTCCTGGTGAAACAAAATGTAACTAACCCCACCATTCCCAAACCCCCTTTCGCATTCCGAGCTAAGTGAGAGAAACGAAAAGCAAATGATAGAAAAACAAAGGATAATGGGAGTTTAGGAAGAAAGGAGAAGAAAGAGAAAAGAAAAAAAAGCGTGGTAAACCAGGCAAACGCCAGAGAACATAATTGTCCATATTATTTCAACCAGCCAGTCTATTTTTAGATATACAGGAAGTCCTTTGAGTTTTCTGGTGAGTAAAAATTAAACACAGACCCTCCATGGCTGAAAGAGAATATTGCCGGATATCCTACCAGAATATTCACATCTCTCAGCCTCCTTTTTATCTTACCAAAGGAATGCTTCTTGCGGATCACAGCCAGAGAAAGATCTTCGAAAAACATAATTCCTAATCCTTTATAGATCAGAACCTACGGATCCTTCCTAGAAGCTCGAGAAGCTTACAGCACTTTTTTTCTCTATCGTGCTGGAGTTGCACGAGGACCGAGTGGGGGCGCTGCTCTGATCCCAATGGGCCCACTCGACCCGCACCCTTTCGGCCCTGACTTCCAGCTTCAGAAATTGTATGAGCCATTTCTGCAATGAAGCTGACAAGCTGGCCTTCTTCTTCCTGTTCCGGAAGCCCGGGGCGCTGCTCTGATCCCAATGGGCCCACTCGACCCGCACCCTTTCGGCCCTGACTTCCAGCTTCAGAAATTGTATGAGCCATTTCTCCAAGAAGCTGACAAGCTGGCCTTCTTCTTCCTGTTCCGGAAGCCCGACCAGACTGATGTTCTTCTGATGGCTCCGATTTTTGAGGTCGTCGACCTACTCTACTAAGGCCCTTACCTAACATTCCAGGACTTGGACACGACCCGCCGAGGATTCTGCCATGGTTTCCGAAGCTGCTGTTCCACCTCGATGATGCGCAGCCCTAGGCGCTGGGTCTCCTACTCCTGCTTCT
>NW_025169184.1:0-1740 GCF_004010195.1 Chiloscyllium plagiosum | reverse complement strand
TGGAGTTAGGGTCTGGAACACAGTGCCTGAGAGGTTGGGATAGACCGGATTAATCCAGTGGTTAGGGTCTGGAAAACTGCGCCTGAGAGTGTGGGATAGGCCGGATTAATCCAGGGGTTAGGGTCTGGACCACAGTGTCTGAGAATGTGGGTTAGGCCGGATTAATCCAGGGATTAGGGTCTGGAAAACAGCGCCTGAGAGTGTGGATTCATCCAGAGATTATGTCTGGAACACAGTGCCAGAGAGTATGGTGGTGTTCGTTTCAATGCTGGGGTTCGTGTCTGGAACACAGTGTCTGAGAATGTGGGTTAGGCCGGATTAATCCAGAAATTAGGGTCTGGAAAACAGCGCCTGAGAGTGTGGGATAGGCCAGATTCATCCAGGGATTATGTCTGGAACACAGTGTCTGAGAGTTTGGGGAGGCGGATTAATCCAGGGGGTAGGCTCTGGAACACCGTGCCTGAGAGTGTGGGATTGGCCGAATTAATCCAGGGGTTAGGCTCTGGAACACAGTGCCTGAGAGTGTGGGGGAGACTGCGTAAATCCAGGGGTTAGGGTCTGGAACACAGTGCCTGAGCGTGTGGGATAGGCCGGATTAATCCAGGGATTAGGGTCTGTAAAACAGTGTCTGAGGGTGTGGGTTTGGCTGGATTAATCAAGGGGTTAGGGTCTGGAATACAGTGCCTGAGAGTGTGGGATAAGCCGGATTAATCCAGAGGTTATTGTCTGGAACACAGTGCCTGTGTGCGTGGGGTAGGTCGGAACAATCCAGGGGTTAGGGTCTGGAAAACAGCGCCTGAGAGTGTGGGATAGGCCGGATTCATCCAGGGGTTAGGATCTGGAGCACTGTGCCTGAGAGTGTGGGGGAAGGCCGATTAATCCACGAGTTAGGGTCTGGAACACAGTGCCTGAGAGTGTGGGTTAGGCCGGATTAATCCACAGGTTAGGTTCTGGAACACACTCCCTAATAGTGTGGGGGAGGCTGGATTAGTCCAGTGGTAAGGGTCGGGAACACAGTGCCTGAGTGTGTGGGATAGGTGGGAGTAATCCAGGGGTTCGGGTATGGAATTTGGTGCCTTTGAGTGTGGGATAGGCCGGATTAATCCAGGCATTAGGGTCTGGAACATAGTGCCTGAGAGTTTGGGGAGGTCGGGTCATTCCAGTGGATAGGGTCTGGAACACAGTGCCTGAGAGTGTGAGATAGGCCGGGTCAATCCAAGGGTTGGGGTCTGGAACGCAGTACCCATGAGTGTGGGTAAGGCCGCGTTAATCCAGTGGTTATGGTCTGGATCATAGGGCCTGAGAGTGCAGGGTAGGACGCTGTAATATAGAGCTTAGGGTCTGGAGCACCGTGCCTGAGAGAGTGGGATAGGCTGGATTAATCTGAGGTTAGCGTGTAGAATACAGAGTCTGAGAGTGATGGATTGGTCGGATTAATCCAGGGGTTAGTGTCTGGAACATCGTGCCTGAGAGTTAGGGAAGGTCGGGTCAATCCAGGGGATAGGGTCTGGAACACAGTGCCTGAGAGTTTGGGGAGATCGGGTCAATCCAGGGGATAGGGTCTGGAACGCAGTATCCATGCGAATGGGTCAGGCCGTGTTAATCCAGGAGTTTTCGTCTGGAAAACAGTTTGAGAGTGTGGGATAGGTGCATTAATCCAGTGGTTATGGTCTGGAACACAGTGCCTTTGAGTGTGGGATAGGCCAGGTCAATCCAGTGGTTAGGGTCTGGAACACAGTG
>NW_025169183.1:0-1739 GCF_004010195.1 Chiloscyllium plagiosum | reverse complement strand
GCCCGAACTGCTGTGCTTTTGCAGCACCATTCTAATCTAGAATCTGGTTTCCAACATCTGCAACCCTTGTTTGAACATGCCGATCACCTTACTGATGTCCATATAGATCACATATACTGCTCTGTCCTCATCAATCTTCTTTGTTACTTCTTCAAAAACTTAATCTAGTTTGTGAGACATGATTTCCCACGCTCAAAGCCATGTTGACCATCCCTAATCAGTCCTTGTCTTTCCAAATATATGTACATCCTGTCCCTCAGGTTTCCCTCCAACAAATTGCCCACCGCCGAGTTCAGGCTCACCGGTCTATTGTTCCCTGGCTTTTCATTACTGCCCTTATTAAACAGTGGAACCACGTTTGCCAACCTCCACTCTTCTGGCACCTCACCTGTGACTATCAATTTTACAAATATCTCAGCAAGAGGCCCATCAATCATTTCCCTAGCTTCCCACAGAGTTCTCGTGTACACCTGATCAGGTCCTGGGATTCATCCACCTTCAACCGTTTAAAGACATCCAGCACTTCATCCTCTGTAGTCTAGACATTTTGCAAGATGCAATCAGTCCTTGCCTTTCCAAATACATATACATCCTGTCCCTCAGGATTCCCTCCAACAACTTGCCCACCACTGAGGTCAGGCTCACAGATCTATAGTTCCCTGGTTTGTCTTTACTGCCTTTCTTAAACAGTGGCACGACATTTGCCAACCTCTAGTCTTCTGGTACCTCACCTGTGACTATCGATGATACAAGTATCTCAGCAAGAGGCCCAGCAATCACTTCTCTTGCTTCCCACAGAGTTCTCGGGTACACCTGATCAGGTGCTGGGGATTTTCCACCTTTAACCAACACTTCCTCCTCTGTATATCTGGACATTTTGCAAAATGTCACCATCTATTTCCCTACCGTTATATCTTCTATATCCTTTTCCACAGTAAATGATGATGAAAATATTCATTTAGTATCTCCCCATTTTCTGTGGCTCCACACAAAGGCTGCCTTGCTGATATTTGAGGGGTCCGAGTCTCTCCCTAGTTACCCTTTGATCCTTAATATATTTGAATTCTGGTTAATTCTATTTGCCAAAGCTATCTCATGTCCCCGTTTTACCCTCCTGATTTCACTCTTAAGTATACTCCAACTTCCTTTATACTCTTCTGAGGATTCACTCGATCGATCCTGTCTACAACTGACATATGCTTCCTTCTTTTTCTTAACCAAACCCTCAATTTCTTTAGTCATCCAGCATTCTCTATACCGACCAGCCTTCCCTTTCACTCTGACAGGAATATACTTTCTCTGGATTCTTCCTATTTCATTTCTGAAAGCTTCCCATTTTCCAGCCGTCCCTTTACCTGCGAACGTCTTCCTCCAATCAGCTTGCGAAAGATCTTGCCTAGTAGCGTCAAAATTGGCTTTTCTCCAATTTAGAACTTCAGCTTTTAGATCTGGTCTATCCTTTTATATCACTATTTTAAAACGAATGGAGTTATGGTCGCTGGCCCCAAAGTGTTCCCCCACTGACACATCAGTCACTTGCCCTGCCTTATTTCCCAAGAATAGGACAAGGTTTGCACCTTCTCCCAAAGTTACATCCACATACTCATTCAGAAAATTGTCTTGTACACACTTAAGAAATTCCTCTCCATGTAAACCTTTTAACACTATGACAGTCCCAGTCGACATTTGGAAAGTTAAAGTCCCTTACCATAACTACCCTATTATTCTTAGAGATAGCT
>NW_025169182.1:0-1739 GCF_004010195.1 Chiloscyllium plagiosum | reverse complement strand
TTGGCTACCCTGGTGAAAATACCCTTGGCTATTTACCCTAAACATGCCCCTCATGATTTTATAAACCTCTATAAGGTCACCCACAGCCTCCGATATTCCAGGGAAAACAGCCCCAGCCGAGTCAGCATTGCCCAACAACTCAAACCCTCGACCCCTGGCAGCATCTTTGTAAATCTTTTCTGAACTTGTTTCAAGTTTAACAATATCCTTCTTATAGCAGGGAGGCCAGAATTGCACACAGTATTCCAAAAAAGGTCTATCCAATGTCCTGTACAGCTGCAACATGGCATTTCTTATATTCTGAATTGGCCATGTCTGCAAGGATGTTGCTAGAGTGTGGGGACTTAACACTAACACTAATCCTAGAGTGTGGCACTAACAGGCTTTTGAGAAGAGCACCCACATTTGTTAATAAAGAACAGATATTTTCTAAGAAAGAACGATTCCACTGATAATTACCTGAGGTTCCAACTTACATTGAAGCTGGGTATGATTTTAACTGCTAGTTGATTGCTGAAAAATATCAATGCTGCATTCATTCTGTAATAATTCTAATAATAATGTAATTACCATAATTTAAAAAGCTTATGCAACACAGGCATATCTGAATTAATTCCATTGAAGTTTCCATCAACAACCTCTTTGTCTTTCACACCAGCCCTCTGCTGCTGTCAGCACTATAAAAAGAAATATTTTCCAACACCTCTCAGTTCTGAAGAAGTCACACCAGACTCAAAACATTCACTCCGTTCTCACTCCACAGATGCTGCCATACCTGCTGAGTTTCTCCAGCATTCTCTGTGTTTGTTCTAATTAATTACAGGTTGCCAGATTATTTTTCCCAATTTATTTGAGAGACGTTTTCATCTGCCATTCACAGTGGAGTAAAACATTTATTGTCTGTTATTTTTCTTCCCCATCTTTAACACACACAGGAGTTTGGAAATTTGGGATGAAGAACCTAAAAGCTATTTAGAAGAAATGTTTGGATAGTGTAAAAGGAACACTGATAATTAAAGCTGATAATGGCACACAAGAATTAAAAAAAAGAAATTCTTGTCAGTAAAGCAATTTGTTTGGTGTGTCCAGGAGGGTTTTTTGAAACAGTATGTGGATAGTCCAAATAACCAAGGTCTTTTCACCAGGGTAGCAGAGTCCAGAGGGCATAGGGTTAAGGCGAGAGGGCAAAGAATTAAAAGGGACCTAAGGGACAACTTTTTCATGCACACTGTGGTGCATATATGGAATAAGCTGCCAGAGGAGGTTGTCGAGACTGGTACAATTATAACATTTAAAAGGCATCTGGATGGATATATGAATAGGAAAGGTTAAAGTGATATAGGCCAAGTGCTGGCAAGTGGGACCAGATTAATTTAGGATATCTGGTTGGCATGGGCAAGTTGAACTGAAGGGTCTGTTTCTGTGTTGTACATCTCTATGACTGTGTCTATAAATGTGAGGTGATGCATTTTGGAAGATTAAATTCAGGTGCAAATGATACAGTAAATGGCAGAACCCTTGGGAGCATTGACATACACAGGGATCTGGGGGAACAGGTCCACAGATCCCTGATAGTGGAAACACAGGATTATAAGGCGGTCAAAAAGGAGTGCAGCATGCTTCATCGGCCGAAGCATCAAATATAAAAGTTGGCAAGTTACATTACAGCTGTACAAAACTTTAGTTGGGTTACATTTAAAATATTGCTTGCAGTTCAGCTTGCCACACTACCAGAAGGA
>NW_025169181.1:0-1739 GCF_004010195.1 Chiloscyllium plagiosum | reverse complement strand
CCGCCCCCACCCCACTCCGACCTATCACCCTCACTTTGACCTCGTTCCACCTATCGCATTTCCAAAGCCCTTCCCCAAGTTCCTCCTCACTACCTTTTATCTTAGCCTGCTTGACACACTTTCCTCATTCCTGAAGAAGGGTTTATGCCCGAAACGTCGATTCCCCTGTTCCTTGGATGCTGCTTGAACTGCTGCGCTTTTCCAGCAACACATTTTCAGCTTTCTCCTCTGGTTTCCTCCCACAGTCCAAAGATGTGTAGGGTAGGTTGGATTATCCAGGCTGAATTGCCCACAGTGTTGAGGAATGTGCAGGTTGGGTGGATTATCCAGGACGAATTGCCGATAGTGTTCAGGGATGTGAAGGTTGGGTGGCCCTGGGAAATGCAATGTTACAGGGGGAGGTTAGGAGGCTCTAAGGGTCAGTATTTAATATGATGGGCTGAATGACCTGCTTCCACACTGTTTGGAATTCGCTGATATTTCTAATAGTTTTCAAATAGTTACAGAAAATAATATACCATATCTAAACGTGAAGGTTCTGAATTCGACAAAGGCCAATTTTGATGGCACAAGGCAAGAACTTTCATCTGGCCCCTCAAGCCTGCTCTGCCATTCAACAAGATCAGGCCTGAGCATTTCATGGCCTCAGCTCCACATTCCTGCTCTCTCAACATAACCCTTAATTCCTTTCTTGTTCACAAATCTACCTTTTGCCGTAAAGGCATTCAAGTTGATAACGTCAAATGATGCACTCGGCAGGGAATTCCACAGATTCACAACCCTTTCGCTGAAGAAGCTCCTCCTGAACTCAGTCCTAAATCTGCTCCCCCTTATTTTGAGGTAATGCTTTGTGGTTTGACCTGCCCCCAGTGGAAATAGCCTCCCTGCTTCTATCTTATCTCCTCCCTTCATAATTTTATTTTTTCTGATCCAACCTCCCATTCTTCTAAATTACAATGACTATAGAACCAGTTTTCTCAATCTCTCCACATACACCAATCCTCTCAACTCCCAACTCAAAGTAGTGAACCTCCTCTGTACTCCTTCCAGTGCCAGTACATCCTTGCTGAAGTAAGGGGACCAAACCTGTACACAGTACCCCAGGTGTGGCCTCACCAGCACCCTGTACAGCTGCAGCATAACCATCCCTCTAGCAAGGATGGATAATATTCCCTTCACTGCCTTAATTACCTCCTCTGTACTCCTTCCAGTGCCAGTACATCCTTGCTGAAGTAAGGGGACCAAACCTGTACACAGTACCCCAGGTGTGGCCTCACCAGCACCCTGTACAGCTGTAGCATAACGATCCCTCTAGCAAGGATGGATAATATTCCTTTCACTGCCTTAATTACCTGCTGCACCTGCAAACAAACTTCCTGTGATTCATGCACAAGGAAACCCAGCTCCCTCTGTACAGCAGCATGCTGCAAGTTTTCACAATTTCATCATCCAGTTTGCTGTTCGTACGACCAAAATGGATGACCTCACTTTTCCCAACATTGAACTCCACCTGACAGATCCTTCCCCATTCACGTACCCTATCTGTATCCCTGTGCAGATTTACAATGGCCTCTTCAGTCATTGCTTTACCTCATCTTCGTATCAAAAGTGAACTCTGACACCGTACACTTGGTCCTCAACTCCAAAACATTTGTGTAATTTGCAAACAGTTGTAGTGCCAACACTAATCCAAACACCCATTTATCCCCATTTTTTATTTTTTGTTGGTGAACCAATCC
>NW_025169180.1:0-1739 GCF_004010195.1 Chiloscyllium plagiosum | reverse complement strand
TGTGTATAACAAGCTGCCAGAGGAAGTGGCCGAAGCGAGTACAATTACAACATTTAAATGATATTTTTAAAAAAAAATGGTAAGGAAAGGTTTAGAGGGTTATGGGCCAAATACAAGCAAATGGGACTATTACAGTTTGTGAAACCTGGTAGGAAATGGATGGGTGGGACTGAAAGGTCTGCTTCGGTAAGACTCTGTGTCTCTGGTGTTTTTAACCATTGTTACTACATCCTGTAGATTAACTAAGAGAGCTAGGTCGGTTGCTCACAGTATCGATTTAAGCCCGACAGTTTGTCCTGTTTCTCTTCACAGGGTTAAATTGACGAAAGGTAATTCTGCCCGGCATGCTCTGGAAGAACGTGGGCTTCTTGGTGATTTACTGGAGAAACACCTATACAATCCATACTCCAAATATGCAGGCTACTTCAATGGGCAGACCATGTCTACAGAGCCACTCATAAACTACCTGGATGTAAGTAGTCCTCACTGTGGGGAAAGGAACAAGTCCAGGAGGACATTTAGGGACAATTTCACAACCCCAGTGGGAGTCTAGCTAAAAGGAAGTTTAGAGTGGCAATGCTGGCAAGCAGTAGTCCTCCCTCTTGAATTTGGCAGTAGATCTCACTTCTTCCTGGGAGCACAGAATATTATTTTTGGTATAACTAAGGCAATTTAAGATTGGTGACAACATAGAAAAATAGATGGTTGCACATCCAACAACACTCAAGCAGCTTGACACTATCCAGGGCAAAGTGGCTCGCTTTATTGGCATCATATCCACAAGCATCCACTCTCTCCATCACCGACACTCAGTAGCAGCAGTGTGTACCACCTGCAAGATGCACTGCAGAAATTCATCAAATATCTTCAGACAGCACCCTCCAAACCCACAACCATTTTCATCTAGAAGGACAATAACAGCAGATACAAGGGACAACACCATCTGCAAGTTCCCCTCCAAGCCACTCACCATCCTGTCCTGGAAATATATTGCAATTCCTTCACTGTTGCTGGGTCAAAACCTGGAATTCCCTCCCTAAGGACATTGTGGGTTAACCCAAAACCTGTGGACGGTAGCAGTTAAAGAAAGCAGATCATCCCCACCTTCCCAAGGGCAACTCGGAACAGGCAATAAATATTGTCCAGCCAGTGATGGCCAGGTCCACAGCTGAATAAGAAAAGGGAACAGGAGTAGGCCATTTGGCCATTCCAGCCTGCATACCATTTAGTATGATCATAGTCGATCACCCAACTCAGCACCTGTTTCCTGCTTTCTTCCCATATTGTAGTGATTATAATGAGGTCAGCCATTTGGATATCTTAGAATATGAGGTCCCTGATTGGGGCTGTTAATCTGGTCCAATCAGGGAGCCCAGACTAACTTAAAGGGATGAATGTCAGAGATATTGAGCCACTGAATACCTGACTCCGTGAGAGACAGTGCTATTGTCAAAGGCTATGCGTTTGTAAATAAAGGGTGATTGGTGATGGGATGCTGGCCTCGAAAGAGTTAATTCACATACTTTTCGATCCTTTTAGTCCGAGTGAGAGACAGTGCTATTGTCAAAGGCTATGCGTTTGTAAATAAAGGGTGATTGGTGATGGGATGCTGGCCTCTAAAGAGTTAATTCACACACTTTTCGATCCTTTTAGTCCGAAGGACTATGTCTGTCTCCTTGTTGGAAATGTTTAATGTTATACCCCTGTCTTGATAATTGCTACTCCTAAAGCTAATGGAA
>NW_025169179.1:0-1739 GCF_004010195.1 Chiloscyllium plagiosum | reverse complement strand
GGAGCATTGCAAAACTTTTCAAGAAAGGGCATTTGATTGAACCGGTCAAAACCTTGTCAAGACATTGACACTCGACCCTCACTCTGGACAAAATGTTAATACATTTGATTTTGAGGCTTAGAAGAACACCAAAAAGTCCTAATTTTTCTGTAGTGAGGGAATGTTTTTGAACTAAGTGTCAAAGAAATTGCAAAGTGTCTCCGAGCAGGAAGAGGGATGTGGGAAGAGGAATCATGGTCAGGTAGCGTTGATGGTGCTGGATGTGGTGAAAATGTGTTAAAAAGCCAGTACGAATTCCTGCAGCTGGAGGTGTTTGCAGAGATTGCGAGGGAAATATGAACTTTTATTTATTCATTCATGGTAAGAGTATGTCAATGATTCGACCAGAATTCCTTGTCCAGCTGCTAATTGGTCAGTTGGCAGCTCAGAATCAGCCACGCTTCTGTGGGTCTGGAGTCACATGTAGGCCAGACCAGGTAAGAATGTCAGATGACCTTCCCTAAAGCACGTAAGTGAACCAGATGAGTTCTTGCTACTGGTCACCGACGGATTTTGGTCACCACACGAATGTGCTTTACAGCCACAACATCACATCCCAACTCATATTCTGAATGCAGTGACCAATAAAAGCAAGTGTCCCAAGTGCCTCCTTCACCGCCCTATCTAGCTGTAATACCTCTTTTTTAAAAATGTGTACTTGCATCCTGAGGTGCATATTTGACATTGGCCAGAGCCCTGCTATTCACCGTGCAACTCCCACCCTCGTTTCTTTTACAAATTGCAATGCCTCACATTTACCTAATTAAACCCCATCTGCAATTTCTCCGTCCACTATCTCAGAAGTCCTGTGGATACTGTTGTATCATCGATAGGCTACTTCACTGTTCACTATAGCAACAACTTCGACTTCACCCACAAACTTACTCAGCATGAAACCAATATTCCCATCCATATCGTTTAACGGAATCAGAAACTGTGGACCAACTACACAGCTCTTCACTCGCCTTCAGTTAGATTGGCAAAATGTTTCCCACTGCCCTCTGTTTCCTACCATGAAGGTAACTTTATTGCCATTTGACCAGCTCCTCCTGGATTCCTTAATCTTTCACATTGATCTGAACGGATTTCCCAGCCTACCAAATGGAATCTTGACAAAGCCCTTGCTGAAGTCTATGTAGAGAAAGTTGACAGCTTTGTCTTCATCTATCTATTGGCCATCTCCTCAAACAGTCAATCAGATTTGTGAGACACCATATTCAACTCACAAACCCATACTGACAATCTCTAATCCGCCCCTGACTTTCCAAATTAACGTAGCTCGTTTCTCTCAGAATCTTCGACCCAACATTAGACTCGCATGTCTGTCGTTTCCTGGCTTTATTTCCAGGCAGCTCTTAAGTGATGGGACAGCAGTAGCCACCCTCCAGTCTTCCAGCACCTCACTCTGTCTGATGATAACGCAAATATCTCTGTTAAGTGCCCTGCAATCCCCACTCTTGCGAGCGACAATAACATTGAATACACCTGCTGAGCTCCTGAAGGTCGATCTACGTTTATTCGTTTTCATATTCTAGCACTTCTCTGTTGTGGGTTATTTTCCAAGGCATCGCTATGCATTTCGCCAAGTTCTCGAGCTTCCATGTCTTTCTTCACAGTCAATGCTAACGGGCGATTTTTGTTTAATATCTCACCCATCTCCTCTGACTCTACACATTGGCAACCTCAATGATCATTCAGGA
>NW_025169178.1:0-1739 GCF_004010195.1 Chiloscyllium plagiosum | reverse complement strand
ACGTAAAGGGCTGAGGGGGTGGACAAAAACAGAGATTGACCCAGAGATAGAGAGCAGAAAGAAATCTGTGATTTTACTCTTTGCCACATCGGCCAATTTTATTCTTCTCTGGTTTGTGTACGTTTTATATATGGTCTATATCAGTTATTACATGGACGATTTTTATCTATTTGAACAAGTCGCATTTATGCTGCGGAACATAAGTTGCTGCACAAATGCATTTATTTATGTGGTGACGCAGAAACATTTCAGAGACCAGTTAAAGTACGCCATGAAATATCCGGTTGTAAAATTAATTCACTTGCTGAATAAATCCAAGTAACTATAAGCCAACATTAGATGCAGCAGATACTGAAACAAGGAGTACACGTGAGGAATGGGCCGAAAGGAGAAGGGAGAGCAGCATCATGATAACATTTTTTTCCTAATGTTCGACGAATGACTTCATCTGAGGAGCAAAACGAAAGAGACTAGAGAAGCCAAGCCATTATACGGTGTTGTTGGCAGTGAACAGCAAAACAACGAAAGCAGTTATAGTAGAAAGCAAAGCAACAAAAGCAGTTATAGTAGAAAGCAAAACAACAAAAACAAAATGACAAGAGGAATTAGGCCTGAGAAAGAAAGAATTCTCCGAAGCAATCACTTCACATTAAGCGAAGCAGATACAAACTAAATGAGCTGGCGAAAGGATCCTCCTTCATTGCAGACCAGATTAGGAAAGACAAAGACAGGCTCCTGTCCACTTTTCCTCACGGAATTCTATGATCCACACATCAGGAAAAATTACAAAAGCATGAGAAGCTGCCGATTAAAAACATTAAATAACATACTGTATAAAATGTGTCTGTTAATTATACATGTAATTTCAGCAAAACTTTGTTTTCATTCAGTTCCCCCTGAACTGATCCTAATTCACTCCCTTTCTTTATTTAATTTCCCCATGATTCTAGGTAATCCAAGATAGACCACGGGGGGAAAAGTGTGTTTGTAAGAAATACTCTTTTTTGAGGTATATTAGGAGTTGGAGGTGATTTTCTCGAATTCTAGGAGCAGCAATTATTGCATTATTTTGGAACTTTAGGGAAAAAAAATGAAGAAAACAGTTACCCCCTTAATCGAAGAAGGAGAGACAAAGTCTGGACCACATGGTCAGTGAATTAAAGGAGAAAGAAAACTACACTGCTGTCTGACACAGCTATTTATTTTAATATTCGAGTTGAAATATTGCTTGACATCAGAGTGTGTCAAGAAAAATAACAAATAGCGAAATTCACAGCTGACATTGCAGGAACCCATGTGACAGAGCTCACAACAGTGAAGTGAATAGTTTTAAAGTGTTTCAACTAAAACCACGCTTACCTTATTTGTATGTCTACGATAGTGAGTAGTGATTTCTTTTGTCATGATATGTGTTATTGAGATCTGTCTCTTGATTAAAATAAATAAAAGACATTTGTACTAAAGAAGCCTGGAGCAGTATTTTTTGTCAGAGTAATAACTCTGTGCTATATTCTGCGTCTGTAAATTGTTAAGGTGAAAAGATGGCTTTCAGTAGAGTAATGTGCTCTTCGTGTTGGATGTGCGAGAATAGGGAAAGTGCTATTCATGAGTATCTGTGCAGATCACATGGATCCATTGGAGCGGCAGTTCGAGGCAATGAGGAATTTACTGGAGCTAGGGGGTGTGTTAGTTATGGGAAAAAAAACCAGCAGATATAGTCAGGTAGATGGGTTACCTCC
>NW_025169177.1:0-1739 GCF_004010195.1 Chiloscyllium plagiosum | reverse complement strand
AGGCAGTCTTGTAGATTTAAACCTGAGATGGGGAGAGTGAGGAGGCAGTCTTGTAGATTTTAAACCTGAGAGGGAGAGTGAGGAGACAGTCTTGTAGATTTTAAACCTGAGAGTGAAGAGGCAGTCTATTAGATTTTACACCTGAGAGGGGGAGAGAGAGAAGGCAGTCTTATTGATTTTAAACCTGAGAGAGGGAGAGTGAGGAGGCAGTCTTGTACATTTTAAACCTGAGGGGGGGAAAGTGAGGAGCCTACCTTGTAGATTTTAAACCTGAGAGAGGGAGAGTGAGGAGGCAGTCTTGTAGATTTTAAACCTGAGAGGGGGAGAGCGAGAAGGCAGTCTTGTAGATTTTAAACCTCAGAGAGGGAGAGTGAGAAGGCAGTCTTATAGATTTTAAACCTGAGAGTGAGGAGGCAGTCTTGTAGATTTTAAACCAGAGCGAGAGGAGGCAGCCTTGTAGATTTTAAACCTGAGAGGGGGAGAGTGAGAAGGCAGTCTTGTAGATTTTAAACCTGAGCGAGAGGAGGCAGCCTTGTAGATTTTAAACCTGAGAGGGGGAGAGTGAGAAGGCAGTCTTGTAGATTTTAAACCTGAGAGAGGGAGAGTGAGGAGGCAGTCTTGTAGATTTTAAACCTGAGAGAGGGAGAGTGACGAGGCAGTCTTGTAGATTTTAAACCTGAGAGGGGGAGAGTGAGAAGGCAGTCTTGTTGATTTTAAACCTGAGAGAGGGAGAGTGAGGAGGCAGTCTTGTAGATTTTAAACCTGAGAGAGTGAGAGTGAGAAGGCAGTCTTGTAGATTTTAAACCTGAGAGTGGGAGAGTGAGAAGGCAGTCTTGTAGATTTTAAAACTGAGAGGGGGAGAACGAGAAGGCAGTCTTGTAGATTTTAAACCTGAGAGGGGGCGAGTGAGGAGGCAGTCTTGTAGATTTTAAACCTGAGAGTGAAGAGGCAGTCTATTAGATTTTAAACCTGAGAGGGGGAGAGAGAGAAGGCAGTCTTGTCGATTTTAAACCTGAGAGGGGGAGAGCGAGAAGGCAGTCTTATCGATTTTAAACCTGAGAGAGGGAGAGTGAGGAGGCAGTCTTGTAGATTTTAAACCTGAGAGGGGGAGATCGAGAAGGCAGTCTTATCGATTTTAAACCTGAGAGAGGGAGAGTGAGGAGGCAGTTTTGCAGGTTTTAAACCTGAGAGTGAGGAGGCAGTCTTGTAGATTTTAAACCTGAGCGAAAGTGGAGGCAACCTTGTAGATTTTAAACCTGAGAGTGAGAAGGCAGTCTTGTAGATTTTAAAACTGAGAGGGGGAGAACGAGAAGGCAGTCTTGTAGATTTTAAACCTGAGAGAGGGAGAGTGAGGAGGCAGTCTTGTAGATTTAAACCTGAGAGGGGGAGAACGAGAAGGCAGTCTTGTAGATTTTTACCCTGAGAGGGGGAGAGTGAGGAGGCAGTCTTGTAGATTTTAAACCTGAGAGAGAAGAGGCAGTCTTGTAGATTTTAAACCTGAGAGAGTGAGGAGGCAGTCTTGTAGATTTTCGACCTGAGAGAGAGGAGGCAGTCTTGTAGATTTTAAACCTGAGAGTGAGAATGCAGTCTTGTAGATTTTAAACCTGAGAGAGGGAGAGTGAGAAGGCAGTCTTGTAGATTTTAAAACTGAGTGGGGGAGAGTGAGGAGGCAGTCTTGTAGATTTTAAAACTGAGTGGGGGAGAGCGAGGAGGCAGTCTTGTAGATTTTAAACCTGAGA
>NW_025169176.1:0-1739 GCF_004010195.1 Chiloscyllium plagiosum | reverse complement strand
CCATGTGACAGTGCAGCACTCCCTCGGTACTGATCCTCTGACAGTGCAGTATTCCCTCAGTACTGTCCCTCCGACAGTGCAGCACTCCCTCAGTACGGATTCTCTGACAGTTCAGCACTCATTTAGTACTGAACCTCTGACAGTGCAGCCCTCCCAAAGTACTGACCATGAGACAGTACAGCACTCCCTCAGTCCTGACCCTCTGACAGTGCTGCAATCCCTCACTACTGATCCTCTGACAGTGCAGCTCCCCCATAGTACTGACAATCTGACAGTGCAGCAGTCCCTCAGCACTGATCCTATGAAAGTGAAACACGCCCTCAGTACTGACCCTCTGACAGTGCAGCACTCCCTCAGTACAGACCCTCTGACAGTGCAGCACTCCCTTAGTACTGACCCTCTGACAGTGCGGGACTCCCTCAGTTCTGACCGTCTGACAGTGCAGCACTCTCTCAGTACGGACCGTCTGACTGTGCAGCACTCCCTTAGTACTGACCCTCTGACAGTGCAGCACTCCCAAAGTACTAACCATGTGACAGTGCAGCACTCCCTCAGTCCTGACCCTCTGACAGTGCTGCACTCCCTCAGTACTGACCCTCTAACAGTGCAGCTCTCCCTCATCACTGACCCTCTAACAGTGCAGCACTCGCTCACTACTGATCCTCTGACAGTGCAGCTCCCCCTCAGTACTGTCACTCTGACAGTGCAGCAGTCCCTCAGCACTGATCCTAACAGAGTGCAACACGCCCTCAATACTGACCCTCTGACAGTGCAGAACGTCATCAGTACAGACTCTCTGATAGTGCTGCACTCCCTTAATACTGACCCTCTGACAGTGCGGGACTCCCTCAGTTCTGACCCTCTGACAGTGCAGCACTCTCCAGTACTGACCCACTGAAAGTGCAGCACTCCCTCAGTCAAGATCCTTTGACAGTGCAGCACTCACTTCGTACTGACCCTCTGACTGTGCAGCACGCCCTCAGTACAGATCCTCTGACAGTTCAGCACTCACTTCGTAGTGACCCTCTGACAGTGCAGCACTCCCAAAGTACTGACCATGTGACAGTGCAGCACTCACTCAGTACTGACCCTCTGACAGTGCAGCATTCCCTCAGTACTGTCCCTCTGACAGTGCTGCTCCCCCTCAGTACTGAACCTCTGACACTGCAACATTCCCTCAGTACTGACCCTCTGACAGTGCAGCTCTCCCACATGTACTGATCCTCTGACAGTGCAGCACTCCCTTAATACTGACCCTCTGACAGTGCGGGACTCCCTCAGTTCTGACCCTCTGACAGTGCAGCACTCTCTCAATACTGACCCACTGAAAGTGCAGCACTCCCTCAGTACTGATCCTGTGACAGTGCAGCACTCCCTCAGTACTGACCCTCTAACAGTGCAGCACTCCCTCAGTACTGACCCTCTGACAGTGCAGCACTCTCTCAGTACTGACCCACTGAAAGTGCAGCACTCCCTCAGTACTGATCCTGTGACAGTGCAGCACTCCCTCAGTACTGACCCTCTAACAGTGCAGCACTCCCTCAGTACTGACCCTCTGACAGTGCTGCACTCCCTCAGTACTCACCCTCTGACTGTGCAGCACTCCCTCAGTAAAGGTCCTCTGACAGTTCAGCACTCACTTCGTACTGACCCTGCTGCATTTCCTCAGTACTGCCTCTCTGACAGTGCAGCACTCCCTCAGTCCGGACCCTCTGACAGTGCTGCACTCCCTCAGTACT
>NW_025169175.1:0-1739 GCF_004010195.1 Chiloscyllium plagiosum | reverse complement strand
TACGTCGCTCTGTAAATTACAACATTCTTCAGCTTTATCCACCACTCTTCCAAACTTAGTGTCACATGCAAATCTATTCTCCCATCCTTATACGCCCTCATTCATGTAGCTTATAAAAATGACAAATAGCAGTTGACCCAAAAGAGATCCCTGTGGTACGCCACGAGTAACTGAACTCCAAAATGAGGATATCCCATCAACCCCCTCCCTCTGTCTTCGTTCAGCTCGCCAAAATCTTTTGGGCAGGTACACGGATAGGAAAGATTTAGAGGAATACGGACGTGGGAATGTGGGAATAGTTCGGTTTAAGAGATTAGTTCGGCATAGGTCAAACTTTCTATATCTGTACCGGATCAGTCTAAGACTGAAAGACATCACTTCTCTTCCATGACTAATTATTTGTAGCATCAATCTATTTCCAAGTGAAAAATCCTCCTTAAGTACTTCTAATCATCTTGTTCTCCAAACTTTGAATGATATTTTCCTGACATTAATGTAATTCTACAGGCCACAACAGCAGCGGAAGCAGAATTGTGTTCAAAAACAAACTGTACATTTCTTTTTCCTGGGGCAATCCCTCAGTCTAACTGTTCCTTAAAGCCGATTTATGATTCAGTGACGTGTGTGGGTGAACATGTTATGCTCA
The DNA here is from genome assembly GCF_004010195.1 of Chiloscyllium plagiosum. Classification (NCBI taxonomy): domain Eukaryota; kingdom Metazoa; phylum Chordata; class Chondrichthyes; order Orectolobiformes; family Hemiscylliidae; genus Chiloscyllium; species Chiloscyllium plagiosum. The sequence continues at coordinate 1,093 of NW_025169175.1, read as the reverse complement.
GAACCATGTGTACCTAAGACTGATGACAAGTCGTTGAACGTATCAGACTTGACTGCTTGCATTTCAAACAGCACAACGAACGTTCTAAAGAGAGGGCAAAATAATCCCAAGAGCATCACATATAATCCATGCCGTGAGTCCCCCCACGTCATATCTAAATGATGATGGACTATTGAACAGCTCACTGGAGGAGACGGCTCCAAACATATCCCCATCCGAATTAATGGAACAGCTTTGCATATCAATTTAAAAGCGAAATATGTAGCATCTGCACCATCCCCATGCCTTCCTCCCCATGTCGATTGCCAGATAGCAGTCGTCAACCAATTCGATTGGCTGAACTTGACGTGCAGGAACGGCTGAACCCAGTAGATACGACAAAGGCAATGGTCCCTGACCCAATCACTTAAATAGGACTGTAGACATGTGTTGCACAACAAGCCGTGTTCCAGGGGAAACTGTTGCTATCCACCTCCAACTCTGACATCTATCCGGCAATGCAGAAAATTGTTCAACAATGCCTGTTTCTACACTGTAGAGATTCTAAAATAATATACATGAAAGACATTCAATTATATCGAATTTCTCCGGCGTCGTCATGGCTAAAATTGGGCACAGCATCCCGCCCTAACTTAGGTATTGGAAAAGTAAACGGAAAACACGGCCCTGTCGACCTGCAGAGGCCTCCTTCTTAACAATTGAGATATTGTGACAACATTTACAGAGCTTTCCTACAGGCTGCACAGGAACATCGTGAAAGAAGGAGGCCCGGAGGCCATTAAAACAAATGAGCCTCTGCCCATTCTAGTTGATGGCCGAACATCTCTGCAAAACAGTATTAACACAGCGTTAGCACCGTATGTACATACCCATAAATGTGTTTGACCATTAAAAAGAAAATAAAAAGGAACGGCAGTCGTCGATTCGAGTAATCGATTTCCCTTCCCGAATCAATCTAACAATATCTGATGGGTTCGATCAGATGGGTTCTATAACAACGTACTTCATAGTGACATCCGATGTTTCCCATTCCTTGATGTAAAGGTATCTTTTTGGTGGGTCTTGCTCAGTCAGCTTGTTCCAAATGGGAGCC
>NW_025169174.1:0-1739 GCF_004010195.1 Chiloscyllium plagiosum | reverse complement strand
TGAAAATGTCACGTGAAAGTATACTATTGGCCTGTGAATGGAAAAGTGAACCAGAATTGAATGTCGGCGTGTAACGGTACACAAAACAAGGCATTTTCTAAATCCACAATAGAGAGCCATTTACATCCGGTGGAATTTGAGCCAATATAATATAGGGGTTGGGAACATTTGGGGTGTGCGGAATAACACCGTCATTGATAACCTTCAGGTCATGAACAAACCTCCATTCCCCCGATTCACCTGGAATGTTTGCCTTTTTGAACGAAAAAAATGGGTGTTCTCACCAGTGATTGTTCACGGGGATTATCACTCCAGCCTATAAGAGAGATTCAAAGACTGGGATAATTCCTTGCACAGCCTCGGGTTTTAACGGCTCTTTTGCTTTGCAAGGACGATACTCAGACTTCGGAGTTATTCTTAAGGGTTCGTATGAGCCCCACATCGTGTTTGCCTTTTGCCCTGAAATCAGTTGGGACCCTTCTTAATCTTGGATCCGAGGCATCTGCCATAGGTAAACGTCAGACGACACTACAGGTGGGTATTACCTGGACTGCCCTGTCTGCCTGAGTTAGCCGATTTAATATCTTCCTATACGTCCTTATAACTGCATTGAAGCAGATAACCACACCGACCCTGAAGATACAATCTTTCATTTTTTTGTGCCTGTCGTACCCATGGTCCCAAATTCTGACACCTGTCGCTGGATGCCTTCGCCAATGATCCGTGAGGAAAAGAGCCTTCCACATCAAAAAAAACAGGGTCTACTTACCGTCACAGATACTTAAAAAAGTTTAAAGTGACAGCACATCTGTGATCATTCCAATAAAATTCGCACAATAACAACTGATCTGGTTTAACCAATCTCCTGAACCAATCCTTCTCTTATGATTTGTCAGGACCATCGCGGTGTATGTGTGTTGTGCAGTGCAGCATATCTCCAGCAAGAAAATCGGTGTTAATGGGATTAACATGGCTACTTGCTTCCTGGGTGAATGAATCACTCACGGAACCCATCGCTCTCCGACATGCATCAGGGGTCGTGATTCGTATTTTCCAGCCTGCACTGTTAAACCATCTTTTTGTCTTCCCTGCAAGCCCGTCGGGGTACTGCGCAAATCCGACCCCAGTCTCACTATGAGATTCCGAGACATCAGATTTAAAGAACAGAATTCCGATAACAGAAATGAGAATTGGAATGTTTCCCCATTACTGGTTTCGCACAATAGGGGTGCGGTAAATCTATCTCGTGTCACGACTCCTGAAGCACCCATTAAGTTCAGGAAGCTTCCGTTCATCTTTATTTGCGTCGACTCTCTGAACTGCCTTGATTTATGACCTGAATATGTTGCCCTTGTATCTTCCAAAAAAGTAAGAGGTGTACCTTCCACATATAACATAGATGTAAGCATTGACTTATATGGATCAACGTTGTACTGAAAATATAGTTCATGCTTCGCAAACTGAGAGTTCAGTGTAGAGGTGGGACATGTTTCAGTGCCCATAAGCCAAAAAAGTAAGAGGTGCACCTTCCACATATAACATAGATGTAAGCATTGACTTATATGCATCAACGTTGTACTGAAAATATAGTTCATGCTTCGCAAACTCAGAGTTCAGTGTAGAGGTGGGACATGTTTCAGTGCCCATAAGGTTCGTAGTCGAGATGAGCATAAGCGATTATTCGTTGCCAAGCATAAAGCAAAGACGTTTACCTGTAACTTTGGGGCTGCCCACCTCCA
>NW_025169173.1:0-1739 GCF_004010195.1 Chiloscyllium plagiosum | reverse complement strand
CATGCTGTGTCTCAGAGAGTGCAGAGAGTGTCAGTATTTGACTCAGAGAGGGTCACTCCCTGTCAGAGAATGTTACATTGTATTTCAGCGTGTGTTAGAGAGAGACAGGAAGTGTCACAGTGGGTCATACTGTGTCTCAGAGAGTGTCATAGAAAGTCAGACTGTGTCACAGTGTGTCTCAGAGAGTGTCAGAGTGAGTCACAGAGTATCAGAGAGAGTCAGTGAGTGTCACAGTGTGTCTCAGAGAGAGTCCGGGAATGTCACAGTGTGTTTCAGAGAATGTCAGAATGTGTCACAGTGTGTCTCAGAGAGTGCCAGAGAGTGTCACACTGTGTCTCAGAGAGTGTCAGATAGTGTCAGAGAGTGTCACAGTGCGTCTCAGAGAGAGTCAGGGAATGTCACAGTGTGTTTCAGAGAATGTCAGAGCGTGTCACAGTGTATCTCAGAGAGAGTCAGAGTGTCACAGTGTGTCTCAGAGAGTCAGAGAGTGTCAGATAGCGTCAGAGAGTGTCACAGTGCGTCTCAAAGTGTCAGAGAAAGTCAGAAAGTGTCATGGTGTGTCTGAAAGAATGTCAGAGAGAGTCGGAGATTGCCACAGTGTGTCTGAGAGTTTCAGAGAGTCAGACAGAGAGTGTCACAGTGCGTCTCAAAGTTTCAGAGAAAGTCAGAAAGTGTCATGGTGTGTCTGAAAGAATGTCAGAGAGAGTCAGAGATTGCCACAGTGTGTCTGAGAGTTTCAGAGAGTGTCAGATTGTGTCTCAGAGTGTGCCACAGTGTGTCAGAGAGTGTCATAGTGTGTCTCAGAGTGTGTCAGAGAGTGTCAGCATTTGGTTCAGAGAGTGTCACAGTCTGTGAGAGAGTGTTACAGTGTGTCTCAGAGAGTGTCAGAGCGGGTCAGAGAGTGTCACAGTGTGCCTCAGTGAATCAGAAAGAGACAGAAAGTGTCACAGTGTGTCTCAGAGAGTGTCAGATCGGGTCAGAGAGTGTCACAGTGCGTCTCAAAGAGTGTCAGAGTGAGTCACAGAGTGTCAGAGAGAGTCAGTCAGTGTCACAGTGCGTCTCAGAGAGAGTCAGGGAATGTCACAGTGTGTTTCAGAGAATGTCAGCGAGTGTCACAGTGTGTCTCAGAGAGAGTCAGAGTGTCACAGTGTGTCTCAGAGAGTGTCAGATCGGGTCAGAGAGTGTCACAGTGTGTAGAAGAAAGTGCCAGAGAATGTCACAGTGTGTCTCAGCGCGTGTCAGAGAGTGTCATAGAGAGTTTCAGAGACAGTCAGAGAGTGCCACAGTGTGTCTCAGAGAGTGTCACAATCTGTCTCCGAGAGTGTCACAGTTTGTCTCAGAGAGTGTCACATTGTGACAATCTGTCAGAGAATGTTATGTTGTATTTCTGAGTGTGTCAGAGAGAGTCAGAAAGTGTCACAGTGTGTCCTACTGTGCCTCAGAGTGTGTCAGAGAGTGTCAGCATTTGGCTCTCAGAGGGTCACAGTCTGTGAGAGAGTGTCACAGTGTGTCTCAGAGAGTGTCAGAGTGAGTCAGAGAGTGTCACAGTATGTCATACTGTGCCTCAGTGAGTGCCAGAGAGAGTCAGACTATATCACAGTGTGTCTCAGAGAGTGTCAGAGATTGTCACAGTGTGTAACAGAGAGAGTCAGAGAATGTCAGTTAGTGTCACAGTCTGTCTCAGAGAGTGTCAGAACGGGTCAGACAGTGTCACAGTGTGTCTCAGGGAGTCAGAGAGA
>NW_025169172.1:0-1739 GCF_004010195.1 Chiloscyllium plagiosum | reverse complement strand
CGTTAGAACTTTCAGCCGAGCTTGTCTGATCCATTATTTGATCATGGCTGATATCGTTCTCACCCCAATTCTCCAGCCTGCTCAATGGAACACCTGTTCCCCTGGAATTAATGACCAGTCTCTTTCTCAGCGTGGGTCTGAAATCGCCCCCATTCCTGGCAGCAGTTGCACTGTGTCTGTGAGACGGAGCATAGTTTCTGTCCCGCACGGCAAACCCAATCTCATCTGAGCAACGGAATCACCGCTGCGGGACAGCTCGAAAAGGTCTCTGGTCCCACTGCATTTCTGTGAGGGAGCTGTTGTCACCTTCACCTCCCATGGGAAGGATCCTTGCTTCAAAAGGTCGCGTAGAAAAAACGATTGTCTTGTGTGTTAACATCTGTCGAGCTTACTGTTGCCGAACTCGTCAGTAAACCTTACTCTTTGTGTCCCCGCCTATTCCTGCTGTTGTAGTGAAGGGGAATAGAAGTCAAATTAATTTCTGCGTGCGATTTTATTCGATATGTATTCTTGCTTGTCCTGAAATGCGTGGATGTTTCCAGCACATATGGTCACTATTATAAACAGTGCTGTCAGCGAGCCCTGATCTTTTCTGTAGAGGAGAAGTATCATTTTTCCTCGAAAGTATCCCAGTTCAGAGCTGAGCAGAAACATTATTGTACCCTCATTACGGGCGACAGTATTCCGGATTGCGATGGATGGGACTTTATGGCAGTCTCATCAGCCAACCTTGCTTTGGATTTACTCGCCCATCTATACTCTAGTAGTAAAAAGGAATACAAGTCCAAATATTTAAGATGTGAATTTCTTTTCAAACTTCACTACGCAGTGATCCTAAATATGCACCAATGTCTACAGCACTGCTGACCATCCTGTTTAAGAGTACAGTTACAAAATTCTGTCAGCCCCGGTGCTGCAGGGAAAACTGTCCTCGGCTATTCAGCCTCACTGCACAATATTTCCTGAGCATGTCCACGTGATGATTTTTTTCAATCATGCTATTAACCCTGAACAACGCTGATCTATTCGAAACAGAAAGGTAATGCGTTGAGCGGCTGCCAATTTCAGTGCTGTACCAACATCAGCTGAAACGGTCACACAGTTGTGATATTGATATTATATTCACATCACACCTGACACGTCCGTCGTTCAAGACTAGGCAGGAATAACTTTATTCACTATTTACAGGTGGTAGCCTTTTGGATTGACAGGAAGGGAGCGTTCGTGCTTCTCGTTCTCATTAGCAAACCTGGCCTTGAATTTGCTCGCCCATTTCTGCTGCCTTGATGAAAATGAATATAATTCCGATTAATTGCTAAGTGAAACTTTATTAAGCTTCTCTCCTGGAGAAAGTGAGATCTGGAGATTATGTCGGGCTATTGCCAGAAACACCGTTTATCATGCTGCCTGACCTGCTTTGCCTTTCTAGTAACATGCTCTCAACAAAGATTCTCTCCTCTCTGGTCGATGATCTGCGTCAATTTGGAAACCTTCGATGGCCGTCCTCTTTAGGGTATAGTTACTGGTCATTAATCCTTTCTGTACCAGTAGTACTGCATTTGCTGTATATACAAAGACGGCCCGGTACAGTTTCAAGAAGAACCCCTCATTTACTGGTGTCACTACAAACACTGGATTCCTGATGTATAGTCTCTGCCAATGCATCCAAAATTAGGCTCTGAAATGCCTCCTCTGGGGCCTGTCTAACATTTGTCAACATGCGTAAACAAAAATCAGAA
>NW_025169171.1:0-1739 GCF_004010195.1 Chiloscyllium plagiosum | reverse complement strand
TTGGGAAGACGGTGTTGGACTGGATGGGTGGGCTTGCACGCAGTGTTCAGCTGCCTAGTCTCCTGAATAGGCCACGGACTTTAAAAACTCTGAGCCTCAGAAGAAAGGCATTTAATTGATTAACTGAATAATCGATTATCTGGACGAAATAGTACCCGCTCATCTCGTCAGGATAATCGAGGTTCCTCTGTACTTGTTGTTGAGGGGAATGGCCACAGGGGTTCCCTGCACTGCCTGCCGGTTCCCTTTCCGTCCCCTAACGGTAACCCATCCAACTTCTTCTTGTACATGAGGTGTGACTACCTCCCTGTAACTCCTTTCAATAACCCCCTCTGCTTTCCGAATGATCCTACATTCATCCAGCTCCAGCTCCAGTTCCCTAACGCGGTTTGAGGAGCTGGAGTTGGGTGCACTTACCTCAGATGTAGTCAGCAAGGACACTGCCGGTGCTCCTTAAGTCCCACAACCTGCAGGAGGAACATTCAACTGCCCTAACCTCCATTTCCCCCCATTGTAAATTCCCAACGAGACTACTAAAAAACTAAAAGAGAGGCAAAATAAAAGACTAGTCACCTCACCAATCCGGCTCAGAGAACCTTTGTTCTTAGTTAGTGTAGGATGATGGGAAGGAGACACTACCCAAGTAGTGTTTCGGGTAAAGCAACCACCCTAATACAAAGCCTCACTTAGCCAGCAGTCCCGTGTCCGCTCCTGCTCAGCATGTGCTCTGCCGATACACGAATACGTTTTTAAAATGTGCTCCTACCTTCCCATCAGACCTCTGATCTTCGCTGTCACTCCTCCCGCCAAGAAAATGAAGGTCAGGCATGTGAATGGATGAGGGTCAGATCCGAGGCTGGAGCTTGGGATATGGGACTCGGGGATAGGGGAGCACGCGAGATTCAGAAATGGTGAGGAAGGTGGGAGGGGTTTGGTTCAAGAGTCTGTGCCTGTGCCGGACGGCGTGGTGTCTTGCCGGGCTTGCCTTTCTTGAAAGTCAGACGAAGCTTTTTCAACACCTGGAGTGTCTAGCCACTGTGGCCAGGCTGGGCCACCAACCAGACAGGCAGAGGACAGAGGCCATGGGGAGGGCTGGTTCAGGATGGAGAATGAGGCTTTTGCGGTGTGAGGCTTCAATCATAGAGTCCCTACAATGTGGAAACAGGTCCTTCAGCCGAACAAGTCCACACCAACCCTCCAAAGAGTAACCCACTCAGACCCATTCCCCTACCCTACTACTCTACATTTGCCCCTGACTAATGCACCTAACCTCCACATCCCTGAACATGTGGGCAATTTCCCATGGCCAATTCACTTAACCCACACATCTTTGGACTGTGGGAGGAAACCGGAGCACCCGGAGGAAACCCACGCGGACACGGGGAGAATGTGCAAACTCCACGCAGACAGTCACCCCGAGGCTGGAATCGAACCCAGGTCCCTGGCGCTGTGAGGCAGCAGTGCTAACCACTGTGCCACCGTGCCGCCCCTGAGCGGGATGTGAGTTGGAGAGGAGGGGGCAAGGCAGGAGTGAAGAGAAAAGGAAACAACAAGAGGGTGGGGGTAAAAGGAAGGGTGTGAGGTGGAGATCAAAGGGGCAAAAGTGCTCGGGCGAGAGGAGGATGCGGCAGGGAGGGAGAACGAAGGGACAAGAGGGTTGGGAGAGATGGAACGGGCTCGAGGGGAGTGAGTGAAAGAAGCAAGCTGGGAGAGATGTGTGAGGGAGAGAGGGGCACGAG
>NW_025169170.1:0-1739 GCF_004010195.1 Chiloscyllium plagiosum | reverse complement strand
TCCAGCATCTGCAGACCTCACGTTCTCCTCCTACATGAAGTGTGAACATCCTCAGTGTCTGCATGGGTTTCCGGCAGATGCTGCTGTTTCTGCGCACAGTACAAGTGTTCACAGTTCAGGTGAATTGTCCATTTTATCCAGGAATGTTCAGGCTCGGTGGATTGGGCATGCGAAATGCAGCATTATGTGGAGAGAGTGATGCCTCATTGCAGCGACTGCAATGCAGGGATTTTATGATCCAATGCTTGGACCAAATTGTTCCCAACCATTTTACATGATTTTGACGTTTGGACGTCTTGTAATCCTTCCAAATTTGTTGATGACACCAACTGGATCGGAATGTACTTTATGGGGAGGATGGAGGGAGCCTTCAAGAGAATTTTGGCAGGCTCACGAATGCGTCAGGACATGGCACTTTATTCATAGCACACGATAGCTCCACAAAGAACTTCAATAATCTGGTTAACTCTTACTGTGCTTTCGCGAAGTATTTTGAATTTGCATCATACCCTTGATTTTCTTTCTATTAGTGGCTTGCTCAACACCTCTAATTTAAAAGATCGAGAAGCTCTAACTGCCTGTCGTTTCCTATTTGATGTCCCTTCTGTTCTGACGAAATAAAACTCACTGATCTGCATTGGTTCCCAGGATGCCTCTCCACTGATTTTATAACTCTCAGATTTGTTTTCAAATCCATTCATGGTCTTACACCCCATTAATCCACCACTGCTTCTAGCTGTACATTCCTCCGTGCTCTTCCAACTCCTCTACTTCTGCTCTCTGTTCTCGAACGTTCCTTATTCCCCCACTGCCAGATATGGATTTTACACTGAATGAGAGGGGCTGCGGCAGGGTCGCATTTCACTAAACACTGCAGCCTACTGCTCTTGGCGTTAATATGGAGTTCTACCACATCACCATGTTATCTAAAAAAATTAGATCAATTCATTCTCATGCCTATGATGTCGATTCCTGCAAAATACTTGACTACTTTCTGTGCGCTGGCAAGTACATTATTTTTCTCTATCCACTGTTTCATTTTTATTGTGACATGGCACATTTTACTGCTCACTTATTCACTTATAACTGCCCTTTGTTTGACGTCTGTATTTCTGGTTTTGTTTGTGCTGGGCCAGTGACAGCCTGATGTGGAATTCCAGAGTGTTATGAAGTTAAAAGTGTGTACTGTACCTTTAAAAGAGGTAGAATGTTGTCCTACACTGACAGCTGCCGAGAGCAGTCTCAGAGTTTACTGGAAAATTGAAAATATGTAACATTTGGTGTGAAATAGATGCTTGAGTTGGTTGCTATTTTGACGACAATTCAAATTGAACCAATCGATTTCGAATTTATTATTCTGCCAACATTGAACCAATGAGATAATCCGATTTGGGGGAATAAGAAAGGCAGGCATTTTGAACGTAAGTCAAAGTTATTGCCATCAAGGCAGACCAATAGGAGAAAAAGACAAGCCAAAAACAAAACGACAGGTTGTGAAATGGAACTACTCTGGAATTACTCTCGCAATTTGTGCAGCTAACACCAAATAAATGTTTGCATGAACGCTGCTGGGTTGCGCTGTTGAAACTTATTATTACCACGATCACATGTGCTCCACACGCTGACAATTGCTAACTCGGCCGAATCTCAGTTCATCTGCTGCTGAAACTCTCATTTTCCCTCCTTTGATATCATTAGAGGAGTCATTAAATGAAAAGGCGGGCGATTTTGGTCGAAAG
>NW_025169169.1:0-1739 GCF_004010195.1 Chiloscyllium plagiosum | reverse complement strand
CCATGCTTTAACAGTGCCGCGAGTCCATGCCTTTACAAAGCTGTGTCCCCATGCTTTAGCAATGCCATGTGTACATGCTTTAAAAATGCTGTTTGTCCCTGCTTTAACAATGCTGTGTCTCCATGCTTTTACAATGCTGTGTGCCCATGATTTAACATTGCCGTGTCTCCGTGCTAGAACAATACTCTGCTCAAGGCATTCCCAAGAGGCATGGCAGTCCGGCATTCATCATCACTGGCATTAAAACGCTTTGCAATTCTCCCAGCACAGAGCAAGTGGGTAATATTCCCCATTGTTCTCTTTTCTCCTCTCAATCTGTAATTGGACAAATGAAATTCTTCTTCACTCAATCCTTGCTTCAGTCTCACAATTAAAACGTCTGAAATGAAGGAAGTCCAAGAAGCGAACAAGACCTGGCAGATCGATTTAATCAGTCAATTCGCTTGATCTTGGAATGTAGTTTTTTTTGAAAACTCACTCCACATCACCCTGTGAAATGTATAGACAGCCGAAACGTAACCCGACGAGTAGGTTCCTGCTCCTTCACCTCCCTCTCATTAAGACTCCCTTTGCAGTCATTAATCAATGCTTTGATGGCCCTTCTTCCTGTCATTGTCTTTCCCACTGTTGTTGTTTCCACAAGGAAAAGAAGGTCGTTCCCAACGAAAAGTGATCCAGTCGTGCGCACTTTGAAACAAAAGTGTTCATTTTACCCAGCCGATTTGAGGATGTTGTCAGATTGTTTCAATGCTTTCTCAGGAGGGAGATATATGGAGGCAGATTGGGAAGAATGCAAAAACAACAAGACTGTCAGAGTGAGTGCGTTTACCTTCACCAATCCTGTTAGGGTCTCCCTCATAGCAAAAGGCTTAGACGCAACAGAATTTGCTCAGTGCATCCAAGAGGATTTCTTGAAACAGTGTGTGGATGGTCCCTCTAGAGGAGGGGACACACTGGACCTTGTATTGACTAATGAGCCTGGCCAGGTGACTGGCCTTTCAATGGGAGAATGTTCTGGAAACAGTGATCACAACTCCGGAACTTAAAGGTAGTTCTGAACAAGTCAGGACCTTGTGGGAAGGTCTTAAACTGGGAAAGGTCACATTTTGTCAGTCTTAGGCAGGAGTTCGGGAGTATTCATTGGGAGCAGCCTTTATTGGTTAAATGCCCATTTGACGTTGAAGAGCTGTTTAAATGCCAACTGATCAGAGTTTAGGACCAGCGAGGAGGAAGGGCAGGACAGCATGATTATCCGACCCTTCGATGATGATGGAGATAATGTTTAGAAAGCTAAAATCAGATAGGGCCCGTGAGGAATAGACAATAGACAATAGATAATAGGTGCAGGAGTAGGCCATTCATCCTTTCGAGCCTGCACCGCCATTCAATATGTTCATGGCTGATCATTCCTAATCAGTATCCTGTTCCTGCCTTATCTCCATAATCCTTGATTCCACTATCTTTGAGAGCTCTATCCAACTCTTTCTTAAATGAATCCAGAGACTGTGCCTCTACTGCCCTCTGGGGCAGAACATTCCACACAGCCACCACTCTCTGGGTGAAGACGTTTCTCCTCATCTCTGTCCTAAATGGTCCACCCTGTATTTTTAAGCTATGTCCACTGGTTCGGCACTCACCAATCAGCGGAAACATGTTTCCTGCCTCCATAGTGTCCAATCGTTTCATAATCTTTCCGTCTCAATCATATCCCCTCTCAGACTTCTAAACTCAAGGGTATA
>NW_025169168.1:0-1739 GCF_004010195.1 Chiloscyllium plagiosum | reverse complement strand
TGAGCCACCGTTCCACCCCTAAGAGAGGAAAGAGAGGAATTCTAACATAGGAATAAACCAAGAAGGTTGAGGAGAGAATAAAGTTGAAATAAAAGCATATAAGGAGGCACAAGTCATAGTTCGAAAGACTGGGATAGATTTGGAATCCAGCAGAGGAGGAGTAGAAGATAATAGAAAAAAAACCTACAAGGGCAAATTTGTGGACAATATGAAAACTGACAATGAGCTTCTTGAAAAATAAAAAGGAAAGAAAAGTCCAAGTGAATGAATCTGGGTAGATAATTATAGAGGAAAAGGAAATGGTAGAGGAGTTACAGATATTTTGCATCAATCTTTAGTGTGGAAGGTACTTCAAACATGCAATTTCTACTAAAGAATAGAGGGGAGGAATTAGTACCATCTTCATCACTAGAGAAGTAGTAATTGACAAAGTAATGGGGCTAAATGCAGATAGCTCTCCTGGCCTCAATGGCTTGCATCCTAGGATGTAACTAAAGAGATAGTGGATGCATTGGTTATAATTTTCCAAAAATCCTTGGACTCTGGAGAATTAGCAGAAGATTGGAAAACTGCCAATGTGACACTCCTTTTCGAAAAGGAGGGAGACAAAACATCAGCCTAACATTTATTGTTGGAAAAATATGGGAATCATTAATTAAGGAAGTAATAGCAGCCCACTTGAAAAATCACAATCTAATCAAGTAGAGTTAAAAATCATACAACGCCAGTTTTTATAAAAGTTACATTCTCAAGTGCACTTTAACAATTGGTGTCATGTCGGCCCAGATAAGGTATTGAAGGTGTTAACTCCCTGTGAGGTTGCCTGTAAAAATCCATTTTTAATCTTAAAAAAATGGATTTACAGAATCTTACATGGAATCATGCAATTTTTGAGCAAAAATAAAACTTAATTCTGCAAGTACAAATTCACCCCACAAACTTAGATGTGTGCTTGTGTGTGTGTGGTGGTTGAGTGTCTGTGAGAGGGTGTGAGTATGAGTGAGAGTGTAAAGGGCTTTAAGTCTGTGAGTGTGTGTATGGGAGTGTATGTGTGATTGTATGAGAGAGGGGTGTTTGTCTGTCTGTTTATATGTGTGTGCATCCATCTGTGGCAGGGTGGCTCAGTGGTTAACACTGCTGCCTCATAGCACCAGGGACCTGGGTTCAATTCCCGCCTTGAGCAACTGTGTTTGCGGAGTTTGCACATTCTCCCTGTGCCTGTGTGGGTTTTCTCCGGGTGCTCCAATTTCCTCCCACAGTCCAAAGATGTGCAAATTAGGTGAATTGGCCATGTTAAATTGCCCGTAGTGTTAGGTGGATTAGTCAGGGGTGAATGTAGGGGAATGGGTCTGGGTGGGTTGCTCTTCAGAGGGTCGGTGTGGATTTGTTGGGCCAAAGGGTCTGTTTCCACACTGTAGGGAATCTAATCTAATCTGTCTGTGTGTATGTATAGTTCAATGGGGTCACCTGTAGTGTGACATGAACCCAAGGTTCATTGAGACCATCCCCATGGGTACCGAACTTTGTTATCAGCTTCTGCTTGGCCACTTTTTGTTGTTGCCTGTCCCAAAGTCTGCCTTGGAAGACGGTCACCCGAAGGTCCGAGGTCGAATGTCTCAGACCGCTGAAGTGTTGTCTGACTGGTAGAGAACAGTCCTGACTGTTGATTGTTCTGCAGGGACCATTTACATATGAAAGAACAGATACCAACATGGTCATTCTAAAAGATGAGAGACTTA
>NW_025169167.1:0-1739 GCF_004010195.1 Chiloscyllium plagiosum | reverse complement strand
TACAGTGAAAGCCTTGACCATTGCAGCCTTTAGTCTGGGACAAACAAATAGGCCTCATTCTGGAGATATATTTGCAAGTAGTTGTGATGGTGAGTGGTTGTGTTTGAGCCACTGTGCAGCAGTATCTCTGAATGTGTACAGGTAGTGATTCTTAAATGTGACAGTTTGGTTCTTGTGCAACCCCATGTTATAGAAAAATCACACTTTAGATACAGCGCTTAAAGTGTTGGCGATGTAATCGCGTTACAGCCATGTTTTAAAAGTTCCTGCTTTAAAACAATGTTCCCAATTCATCAATTGTGTTACAGCGAATTTTCATTAACGAAACACGCATTATAGCAGAACGACCTGTATATGGATCTACAAATATACAGAGATTGTGTGTGATCAGTTGTGCATGTATGCATTCCTAATGTGTCTACATTAGAAATTAATTGCAACAGCTAACATCTCTGTTTACATTGTAATACTGATGCCCAGTGGGCCGTGCACCACCTGCTCATATTTCTTCTATGAATCTCTGAATGAATATTAACTAGTTATTTAGCCATAGGGGACTCGTATGTTGAGAAACTGATCCAATCCCTCTCTAGTACAGGCACTTTCCTGAAAGGGTCAGTAGTTAGCAATTATGAATAAGTGCCAATTCTCTTCCCTTTCTGTCAACAGGAGTACTGGCACCAATTGCTCTGCTCCCACTGTTATCCACAATGGAACTCGCTGATTCCACTGAGCTAAATATTGAACCTGCAGCTTTCCTGTTCTGTGCAACTCAGTCACTCACTGGTTAGGGTGAAGATTGACTACACAAAATTAACATTGGAGTTAAGTGAGAATCCAAATTTCTAACAATTATCACCCTGGCTTGGAAAAAATAAAGAACACAATCTTCCTTGTAATAACTGTACTACTGGATACCCCCACTTTCACTTCTCCATATCCTCCACAAACTGGAATGAATGCTCCATGTCATGGATGCTGTTGAATGATGACCCTGAGCCACCTTAGTTTAAGATTACTTCTTGCTGTCAATAAACAAGCAGAAGTTCCACGGCATTCTCACACCTACCTTGAAATATTGATAAGCTAGCAGACGTATAGCATGCAGCCCATTGGTGAATGCAGCAGTCCCTATTATTGGTGGATTCCACCATCAATTATAATACAATACCATTGCATAGACAGACTGTTACAATCAATCACTGACCACAAAACCAGAAATCATATATAAGCCTAAAGGTTATTGCTGTTCTGTTAGTGGGCAGTGAATTAATATTTGATCATGTTGCTCTGTCCATTTTTAATTGAGGCACTGACTTAAAATAACCAGTACAAGAAATACATTAGTTTGTTTGAATAATTATCAAGTGATAACTGAAAAGAGAAGTGGCTGCTGCAGAGTGTGGAAACACCTTGCTGCACCTCTGGTATTTTGGATGAAAGGATGCTGCTGCTACTGGCTGAATGAGTTTTGGAACAAATACAATTTCAATCCAGTTTGCACCTGCAGCACAAAATGCGAGATGGGAATGTATAATCTTGGCAGAGCGGACAGTATATTTCTGACACTGTGGATGAAGTACACTGCTGGGAAGAGTGTAGCGGACTTTGCTATCCATCTAATCATGTTATAAGTGACCCGACAGAGCTCGGCAGTGACCCTGAGCTGGGATTTTCTCCACTAGCTTCAGGATACTGGTGTCACGGTCAAATGGGGGAAATCAAAAGCCGACACTATG
>NW_025169166.1:0-1739 GCF_004010195.1 Chiloscyllium plagiosum | reverse complement strand
GTTCTCGATGTTGCAGAAGTCCACAACAAGGAGATACAATCTAAGAATAAGAGGTAAGCCAACCACGACTGAGATGATGAAGCATTTATAAATTAAGGGAGCTGTGGAATACCATACCACAGAAACCTATTGGGGCCAGTTCATTAGATATTTTCAAGAGTGCGAGACTGAAATTTCACGATCAGTGATGAACATGCTGAATGTTGGTGTAGGCTTAAAGGGGAGGAAAGCCACTGACTTCCTCCATTTTCATTTATTATATTTCTATAATTGTCTATGTAGATTCATAAGTAGTTGCAGGTTCACCTGTCCACAAAAATGAAAATCATAAAATGCATTAAAGGAAACGTTGCAATTGAAACCAGTCGCAAATAGTAAAACCAGTCCCCATATAATTGCAGAGAGAATTGCATCCTAGATACACCAACGAGCAGAATTTCGCTTCAATGAACACATTGCATGACACCCAAGGATAAAAGTACAAAAGTCCAGTGATGAAAAACGAGCAACTGGGAAATATCTCTGCAGGTGTATACACTGATCAGTATGAAAATTCCCAAGGAGGGAGAGAAGAGAGTCTGGGAAATATTATAGGACCCAAGGAGTTTCAGTGGTTGACCATAAGCCTATCCATCTAAATCCACGAAGTCACGTGAATAGCTTAATTGGCGGTGTATGCAATTAATTAATAAAGTCATTGGTTTGTACATGTTCAAGGTAGGCAAGCAGGAGGCTTTGTCCTCGGATGGTGATGGCTAGCATGTTGGGACGTAGCTTTTGAATTGAGGGGGATAGATGTAGTATAGATGTCAGAGGTAGTTTCTTGACTCAGAGAGTAGTCCGGTCACGGAAGGCCCTACCTTCAACAGAAGAAGACTCACCAACTTGAAGGGCATTTAAGTATTCATTGCATAAATATATGGATGAAAAAGGAATAGCATAGGTTAGATGGCCTGCAGATTGATTCCACAGTTTGGCGCAATCCCGAAGTCTAAAAGGCATGTGCTAACTGGTAATGTTCTATGTTCTATGTATGACTGTTGGGACGTCAACACACTATTAAAGTTCTGTTGCCTGGTCTGGAGGGAAGGTCTAATGGGGAAAGGCTGATGACATTGATGCTATTTACGTTAGAGAGAAAAAGGTTGAGGGATGAATTAATTAAGACATATAAGAGAATCAGAGGGTGAGATAGGGTGGATTGGGAGAGTCTTTTTCGTTCTGAAGCTCTGAACGTTCTGACGTTGCATGGATGCTATAACAGTTAAGCAAGGTAGATTAACTTCCCAAAAGTTGATGTTTTTTTTTTTACTTTACGAAAATCCGACATGTGAACAGCGTTCCCATATTTGTTTTCAGTAGAAAGTGAAATGGAAATCGAAGTGCATCCTACTGTGCTGATCTGCAATTTCCTGCCTATGCTTAGCATGTCATACTATTCTCTTCCAAAGCATCAGAGTTGAAAAGTCAGGCGCCTGAAAAGGCAAAACAGGTCAGGCAGTCTCCGAGGTGCAAGAGAATCGACGTTTCGAGCAGGAAGCTTCTTCATGACTTCCAAAACTTTTCAATTTTGACAGTGCCCTATGTTTGAAAAAAATCATTCGTGTCTATCAAATACTGCAAAATTCCTGGTCATGAACGTTGGAGATCAACAAATAAGCCACTGCTGCTCAGGACTTTGATGGATTTTCAGCTCAAATTTATCAGTGTCCACATCAAAATTACTTCTGGCATATCTC
>NW_025169165.1:0-1739 GCF_004010195.1 Chiloscyllium plagiosum | reverse complement strand
GATTACAAAATAGGAACCAAATTTCATAAATATCGTGTATTCGGTGAATTCGGTGTGTGTGTGTCCCTGTCTTGTAGACAGTGGACATCGCACCCTCTTGCAAGGGTATAATAAATTACACTACTGATTCAGATCTTGTCTCGGACTAAATTTATTGAAGTGAGTGAGCTTTGTTTCTCACAGTGTGCTTACCACATATATACCAGAAAATGATCATCTCCAACAACAAAGAATTAAATCAGTCTCCTTTTTGATATTCACTACGATTACTGTTGCTGAATCCTCAACTATCAACAAATTGGGATTTTCATTGACCAGAAACTGTAAATGAGCAGTGTCAATAGAGCAGGTCAAAAGCTGGAATATTGCAGCGAATAGCTCACATTCCTGACTTTGCACCATTCTCAGGGCACAGGTCAGGAATTTGGTGGATTATTCGTCATTTCTCCAGATGAGTAAAACTACAACAAGACTCAAAAAGCGAGACACCATTCAGTTTACAAAAGTTCACTTGATTATTACCACATCACTTTTATTTTCACCACGAACTATCAGTAGCAGCAACATGTACTAACCACTAGATGCATTGCATAAATTCATTAAAGCTCCTTTTCACCACTGACTATCAGTAGCAGCAACATATACTAACCACTAGATGCATTACATAAATTCATGAAAGCTCCTTAGACATTACATTGCAAACCTACAATCATCCAGAAGGACAAGAGTAGCAGATACATGAGATACCGATACACTGCAAGTTTACTTCCAAGCCAATTTCCATCCTGATTTGGAAAGATTAGACCATTCCTTCAGTATCTGTTTCAACCTCCTCCACAATGGTAATTTAAGTCGATGTACAGCACATGGACAACACCAATTCAAGAAACCAGCTCATCAACACATTCCAACAGCCACTACGGATGAGCAATACATGCCAGCCCCGTCTGCGATGTCCATGACTGGACTAGAATTCATTAAACATATTGTCCAGTCATCACTAATGGTGGATATTGGGCAAAAGGATTTGTGAGTGTAAGCTGGGTCTGTACAGGCAGCACGTTGCTTCTTGTGAATAGCTGAAGTGATATGATGTTTAGAGCAATCTATCACAGTCCACATGTAGAGCATCATACAGACAGTGAGATTCATACACTAGATAGAACGAATTTAAAATGTACTCGTAACTGGAGTGAAGTATATTTAGAGACATTGTTAAATCACTCTCATGAAAACTATTCGGTGTAGAAATGTTGTATTCGAGGGAAATTATTTGCACATTTTCAAAATGCTCTGTCTCAATACTAACTTGATCATGCACAATGTCTTCATTCGATTTCATTTTTAGAATTGTGTTAAACAAATAGGTGCACAATAATGTGGCTATGATCAATGGATTTATGAACTTCAGCAACGAGACTTTATTGTTAATTGTCAATACAAAGAAAAAAGAAAGGTAGGTCATGCCTCACAAAACTGCTTTGAGAAGGTGACCAAACGGTGAACGAGTGTAACACGGCTGATGTGGTTTAGATGAATTTCAGTAAGGCGTTTGATAATGTTCCCCATGGTCGCCTATTGCACAAAATAGGGAGGAGTGTGATAAAGGGTGTTTCAGCGATTTAAATCAGCAATTGGCGAGCTGGAAAAAGGCAGAGGGCGGTGGTTGATGGGAAATGTTCATCCTCGCGTTCATGTTTCAAGTGGTGGACAGCAGGGATCCGTTTTGGGTCCATTGC
>NW_025169164.1:0-1739 GCF_004010195.1 Chiloscyllium plagiosum | reverse complement strand
CTGTCTCTCGCTCCCTCTCTCTATCTCTGTACCTCTCTCTCTCTTTATCCCGCTCTCTCTCGCTCCCTCTGTCTCTCTGTCCCTCTCTGTCTGTCCCTCACTCGCTCTCGTTCTATCTGTCCCTATCTATCTCGCTATCTCTCTCTCTCTGTGTCCTTCTCTCTGTCTATGTCCCCCCTCTCTGTCTCTCAGTCCCTCTCTCTCTCTCTTTGTCCCTCTCTCGCTCTCTCTGTGTCCCTCTCTCTCTGTCGCTCTGTCCCTCTCTCTCTGTGTCGCTCTGTACCTCTCGCTCTCTGTGTCTCTCTGTTCCCCCTCTCTCTGTGTCGCTCTCTCCCTCTCTGTCTCTCTGTCCCTCTCTCTCTGTCTCTCTCGCGCTCTGTCCCTCTGTCTCTCTGTCACGATCTCTTTCTCTCTCAGTCTATCTGTGCCTCTCTCTCGCAGTCTTTCTGTCCTTTTCTCACTGGTTATGTGTGTCTCTCTGTCCCTCTGTCTCTCTGTCCCTCCCTCTCTCTCTCTGTCTCTCTGACCCTCTCTCTCTGTTTGTCTGTTTGTCAATGTCCCTCTCTATCTCTCTCTGTGTCCCTCTCTCTCTCTGTCCCTCTCTCTCTCTCTGTCCCTCACTCTCTTAGTCTCTCTGTCCCCTCTCTCGCAGTGTCTCTCTGTCCCTCCCTCTCTTTCTATGTCCCCCTCCCTTACACTGTGTCCCTCTCTCTCTGTCTCTCTGCCCCTCTCTCTCATTCCCTCTCTCTGTCTCTCTATTCCTCTATCTTTCTCTCACTATGTCCCTCTCTCTCTGTGTCTCTCTCTCTGTGTCACTCTCTCTGTCCCTCTCTCTCTCGGTCCCTCTGACTCTCTGTCCCTCTCTGTCTGTCACTCCCTCGCTCTCGTTCTCGTTCTCTCCGTCCCCCTCTATCTCTCTGTCTCTCTCTCTCTCTGTGGCCTTCTCTCTGTCTCTGTCCCCCTCTCTTTGTCACTCTGTCCCTCTCTCTCTCTTTGTCCCTCTCTCGCTCTCTCTGTGTCGCTCTCTCTCTCTCCCTCTCACTCTGTCCCTCTTTCTCTCTGTCCCTATCTCTCTCTCTCAGTCTCCCTGTCCCTCTCTCACTGTCTCTGTGTGTATCTCTGACCCTCTCTCTCTCTGTCCCTCCCTCTCTCTCTGTCCCTCTCTCTCTCTCTGTCCCTCACTCTCTCAGTCTCTCTGTCCCACCCTCTCAGTGTCTCTCGGTCCCTCTCTCTCTTTCTATGTCCCACTCCCTTCTCCTGTGTCCCCCTCTCTCTGTCTCTCTGTCCCTCTCTCTCATTCCCTCTCTCTGTCTCTCTGTCCCTTTCTCTTTCTCTCACTGTGTCCCTCTCTCTCTGTGTCTCTCTCTGTCCCACTCACTCTCGGTCCCTCTGACTCTCTGTCCCTCTCTGTCCCTCTCTGTCTGTCCCTCCCTCGCTCTCGCTCTCTCCGTCCCCCTCTATCTCTCTGTCTCTCTCTCTCTGTGGCCTTCCTTCTCTCTGTCTCTGGCCCCCTCTCTCTGTCTCTCTTTCCCTCTCGTTCTCTTTGTCCCTCTCTCGCTCTCTCTGTGTCGCTCTCTCTCTCTGTCTCTCTGTCCCTCACTCTCTCTTTGTCCCTCTCTCGCTCATCTGTGTCACTCTCTCTCTGTCTCTCTGTCCCTCTCTCTGTCCCTCCCTCTCTCTGTGTCTCTCTGTCCCTGTCGCTCTCTGTGTCTCTCTGTCCCCCCTTACTCTGTGTCCTT
>NW_025169163.1:0-1739 GCF_004010195.1 Chiloscyllium plagiosum | reverse complement strand
TTCCAAACAAACTGTATCCTTCTGCATCCTTCTATACTACGCACGCATCTGTCCAGACGCACCTGAAATGAATCTTCCGTGCTTGCCTCTACTACCACTGCTGGCAACACGACCCAAGTACCTACCACCCTCTGTGTAAAATACTTCTAACGTCGACCTCTCTTAAACTTTTCACCTTGAACGCGTGAAATCTCATTATTGAATCCCTCACCTTGGGAAAAATGCTTATCTCTGTCCACCCTAGCTATACCCTTCATGATTTTGTAGATGTCAATCAGGTCCCCCTCAATCTCGTTCTCTTTAATGAAAACAAACATTATCTACCCATCGTCTCTTCAGAGCTAGCATCTTCCATACCAGGCAACATTCTCATAGACCTTCTCTGCACTCTTTCATAAACGTGCACATCGTTTTGGTAATTCGGCGACCAGAACAGTACACAGCATTCTAAATGCGGTTGAAGCAAAATCTTGCACAGTTTTATTTTGACCTGCCAGCTCTTATACTCAATGCCCCCCGTCCGGTGAAGGCAAGCATGCCATATGGCTTCTTGTCCACTCGATCCACCTGTGCAGCTACATTTAGGGTACAAAGGACATGAACTCCCAGATCGTTCTGCTCATCAACTTTACACAAGGCTCTTCCATTTACAGTATATTTTGCTCGAGAATAAGACATCACAAAATGCATTACCTCACATTTGCCTGGATTCAACTCCATCTGCCAATTCTCCACTCAACTCTCCTATCTATCTATATTCTCCTTCATTCTTTGACAGTCCCCTATGCTATCTGCTTCTCCACCAATCTTCGTGTCATCTGCAAATGTAATGGCGATATTCGGGCCAGCAACCCTTGGAGAATGGAGCATGGCAGCTGGTAGTAATTAGATTTGATGAATAAAATCTGGAATATAAAGCCACTCAGAGGAAGAGTGACAAAACGTTTTAATTTGCTGAAAACCCATTCATTCATATCCCTTCAAAAGGGAAATCTGCCGTCCAAAACGAGACCTGCCAAAATATGACTCCAGCCGCACAATAGTACGGTTCACCCATAAATTCCCTCCGACTCAGGTCAAGGAGAGTTAAGGATGAACAACAAGTGCTGTTCAGACTATGATGGTCACACTCCCTGGGAGAATGAGGAAGGATAAAAAAAGATACATGGATGATGGGGATAATTGGGAGTCGTCTCAGCATGGACTCAAATGCAACTGCTAATCCAAACAAAACAGACACAAGGCTACCCACGCCGCAATGAAGGCATGTCCATGCGGGCGGGGTCTGCAGGAAGGGATTCAATTGCCCGCTGAAGTGTAAACTCACTTGCTCAGTCACAAGGTGGACAGGTCATTCACCACTCCCATATGTGATAAGGAATCAATCTGGCGATCAACGTGCAGAGTCATCATCAGGTTTACAAATGACAGCAAGGGTCTGTTTCTGCTGTTCTTGCAGGTGTTCATCCCATCCAAAATGAACCATGTTTGGATGCCTGTTTCCAATGGAGTGCCACTGTTTTCTGATGTAGATCAATAATTCAAACTTAGTTGTAGGAGTCATGGTTTAGAAGTTTACAGAAGATATAACAATTGGTTGTGTAGTTGACGATGATGAATAATTTCAGGAGCCGCAGGGATATAAAAATCAGGTAGAAAGGAAATATTTGTGAATGTAATTGAATCCGGACCAATAAGTGGTAATAAATTTGTTGACTACAGGTTGAGGATAATACTCG
>NW_025169162.1:0-1739 GCF_004010195.1 Chiloscyllium plagiosum | reverse complement strand
GAGGGGGACACGCACACACTACAAGAGTGAGAGACATGCACTCACAGCGAGGGAGGGACACACACACAACGTGAGAGGGACACACACACACAGTGAGGGAGACACGCACACACTGCAAGAGTGAGAGACATGCACTCACAGCGAGGGAGGGACACTGAGGGGGACACGCACACACTGCAAGAGTGAGAGACATGCACTCACAGCGTGGGAGGTACACGCTCACACAGAGCGAGGGGTCACGCACACACACAGTGAGGGGGACACGCACACACTGCAAGAGTGAGAGACATGCACTCACAGCGAGGGAGGGACACACACACAGCGAGGGAGGGACACACGTTCACACACAGCGAGGGAGGGACACGGGCACACACACAGCGAGGGAGGGACACGGGCACACACACAGCGAGGGAGCGACACACACACACAGTGAGGGAGGGACACGGGCACACACACAACGAGGGAGGGACACACACACACACATACACACACACACACACAGAGCGAGGGACGGACACACACACACATTGAGGGAGGGACACACACACAGCGAGGGAGGGACACACACACACAGCGAGGGAGGGACACCCACAAACAGCGAGGGAGGGACACCCACACACAGCGAGTGAGGGACACACACAGCGAGGGAGGGACACACACAGCGAGGGAGGGACACGCACACACAGTGAGGGAGGGACACACACACACAGCGAGGGAGGGACACACACACACAGCGAGGGAGGGACACACACACAGCGAGGGAGGGACACACTCATAGCGAGGGAGGGACACGCACACACACATCGAGGGAGGGACACGCACGCACACAGCGAGGGAGGGACACAAACAGACACAGCGAGGGAAGGACATGCACACACACAGCGTGGGAGGGACATGCACACACAGTGAGGCAGCGACATACACAAACACACAGCGAGAGAGGACACGCACAGACACGGCAAGGAAGGGACACACACAGACTCACAGCAAGGGGGTCATGCACTCACACAGCGAGGGGAGATGAGCTCACACCGTGATGGGGATATACACAAAGAGCAAGGGAGAGACACACACACACACACACACACACACACACAAGGCGAGGGAGGGACACGCACATATACACACAGTTAAGGGGATACACGCAGACACACTGCGAGGAAGGGACACACATACTCACACACACACAGCGAGGGAAGGACACTCACATACACTACAACAGGGACACACATACTCACAGCAAGAGGGGGGCACGCACAAACAGCGAGGGAGGGACACGCGCTTGCACAAGCACAAAATTACAGATACACACAGCGAGAGAGGGGCACGAACACACAGCCAGGAAGGGACATGCACACACAGTGAGGGAGGGACAAACACAAACACAAACACACACACAGAGCGAGGGGGAGACATGCGCACACACAGCGAGTGGGGGACACGCGCGCACACACAGCGAATGGGGGACACGCGCGCGCACACACAGCGAGTGGGGACACACGCGCGCGCACAGCGAGTGGGGACACGCACGCGCACAGGGACAAGCACACGCACAGCAAGGGAGGGACACACACGCACACAGTGAGTGGGACACGCACACACTGCAAGTGTGAGGGACACGCGCGCGCGCACAGCGAGTGAGGGACACACCCATGCACAGCGAGTGGGGGACACGCAGGCGCGCAAAGCGAGTGGGGGACACGCGTGCGCACAGCGAGTGGGGGACACGCACGCGCACA
>NW_025169161.1:0-1739 GCF_004010195.1 Chiloscyllium plagiosum | reverse complement strand
CTGGCGCTGTGAGGCTGCAGTGCTAACCACTGTACCACCGTGACACCCACCCCACCCCCACTCCAATCTCTCACCCTCACAACGCGCAATCCTCCAATCCCTCTGCTCCAATCACGACATCACCAACAAGCCAGCAGATAAAGGTGGTAGTCTGGCGCACTGACTTCTACACTGCTGAAGCCAGACGCCAACTCGAGGACACCACTTCCTACCACCCCCTCGACCATGACCCCACCCCCCATCACCAAACCATCTCCCAGATCATACAGAACCTCATCACCTCAGGAGATCTCCCACCCACAGCTTCCAACCTCATAGTCTGGCAGTGCCACACTGCCCAGTTCTACCTCCTTCCCAAGATCCACAAGCCTGACACCCTGGCCGATCCATTGTCTCAGCATGCTCCTGCCCCACTGAACTCATCTCTACCTACTTCGACACTGTCCTATTCCCCATAGTCCAGGAACTTCCCACATACGTTTGAGACACCACCAATGCCCTCCACCTGCTCCAAAAGACTTCCGTTTCCCCAGCCCACAATGCCTCATCTTCACCATGGAAATCCAGCCTCTACACCTCCATCCGCCATGACCAGGGCCTCCAAGCCCTCCGTTTCTTCCTCTACCGACGGCCCCAACAGTATCCTTCCACCGACACTCTCATTTGTTTGGCCGAACTGGTCCTCACCCTTAATAATTTCTCCTTCGAATCCTCCCACTTCCTCCAGACCAAAGCGGTAGCCATGGTCACCCGTATGGGCGCCAGCTATGCCTGTCTCTTTGTTGGCTACGTAAAACCGTTCATCTTCCATAATTACACCGGCACCACTCCCCACCTCTTCCTCCATTACATTGATGACTGCATTGGCGCCACCTGGTACTCCCGCAAGGCAGTTGACCAATTCATCAACTTCACCAACACATTCCACCCTGATCTTAAATTTACCTGGACCACTTGTGACACCTCCCTTCCCTTCCTGGACCTCTCCATCTCCATTACTGATGACCGACTTGACAGCAACATTTTGTACAAAACCACCGATTCCCACAGATGCCTGGATTACACCTCTTACCACCCTACCTCCTGAAAAAATGCCATCCCATATTCCTGATTCCTCCGCCTCCACCGTATCTACTCCCAGGAGGACCAGTTCCACCACAGAACACACCAGATGGCCTCCCTCTTTAGAGCGCGCAATTTCTCTTCCCACATGGTCAAAGATGCCCTCCAACGCATCTCGTCCACATCCCGCACCTCTGCACTCAGACCCCACCCCTCCAACCATAACAAGGACAGAACGCCCCAGGTGCTCACCTTCCACCCGACAACCTTCGCATAAACCAAATCATCCGCCGACATTTCCGCCACCTCCACACGGACCCCACCACCAGGGATGTATTTCCCTCCCCACCCCTTACTGCCTTCCGCAAAGGCTGTTCCATCCGTGACTACCTGGTCAGGTCCACGCCCCCCCCCTTACAGCCCACCCACCCGTCCTGGCACCTTCCCTTGCCACCGCAGGATTTGCAAAACCTGCGCCCACACCTCCTCCCTCACCTCCATCCAAGGTCCTAAAGGAGCCTTCCACATACATCAAAGTTTTAGCTGCACATCCACCAATATCAATTATTGTATCCGTTGCTCCCGATGCTGTCTCCTCTACACTGGGAAGACTGGATGCCTCCTAGCAGAGCACTTTAAGGAATATCTCTGGGACACCCGCACCAATCAACTACACC
>NW_025169160.1:0-1739 GCF_004010195.1 Chiloscyllium plagiosum | reverse complement strand
ACATTTCAGGAAATGCATTTCACAAGCTCATACAAGGATGTTTCAAAAGACGCATGCAGACACACAAGGTGTGAATTTAACAGGGCCAGGGAGTTTGGGCTGCTGGGGTGAGTTGGTCTTAGGGGCACATATTCTTATTCGTTATCTGTAGTTGGAAAGGACATGTGTAACACTTGCAACTGAATAAGACTAAGTGTAAAAAGAGCTGGTTGGTTTGAAAGGTGTAGAATTTTACATGAGCTGTTATAAATTGTAAAATAACTAACCTGTTTGTTTTAGCTCTGCATTGATGGGAAATCGGTCAGCTCAGTCCGTTGCATAACTGGAAACCTATATGGAGTGAGACCTAAAGCGAGGAATTAATTCTCACACTGCCTCAGAATACAATAATGATCCTAATCTCACTCGTTCACCTCTTCCCTATTACAATGTAGACATTTGGACCTCTTTAAAGGGAACTTACACCAAAGTGAGCAGTAATTGACAGGTAGATGTAACACACTAGTATTTTTGCCATCTGTTGCCTTGAACAATTCATCGCAATCACCAGAAGTGGGAATGGGTCAATTTCATGTTCACTGATCTCCACCGAAGACATCTTATGACAAGTCTCATTCGTATTCCTGTTTGAACTTTCTGTTCTTCATAGCATCCCTTTTAAAGTAAATCATCATGGCGGAACCAGATTTTCTGGCAACATTTAAACTACCCAATGTGATCAATCTAATTCCTTTCGATGGGTTCAATGACTGTATGCGAGTTTGCAGCAAAGAAATAATATGAAACGAATTAAACAGTATTTCCCAGAATATAACCAAGAGCAGGTTCAGCGATATGAAAAGATTATCAGGTAAAACCTCACCTCTGTTTCTCTACCCACAGACAGGAAATCAGCAGGGGAATATGCAGAGCTTTTTGGATCAAACTTGAGATATTCCCAAGAAACATTGTAAAAAAATCAGACTTTTTTTAACTAATAATGCTGTTTTACTCAACATTGTTCCGTGTCTCTGCCACAGGCTCTTTCAATTATCTCTGGTCAATGTCACTGAAGGCTCCTCTCAAACTCCATCCTCAAGGTTTACTTGCCTCCATACTGTGATATAAGCCACCCGAGCTGGCCAATGCACTAGAAATGGCTTCCAATGCTCTGCAATATGTCCTAATGTGACAACAGGGCCCTTCCAACCAGTTGCTCCATGCAGTTTCTGCCGTTCTGAGATGAAGCCTCACTCTGAACACCTTTTCTGAGATAGACCAGTGATTATTGGAGCAGCAGACTCAGGAAAGAGATATAGAAAATATTGTGCAAATAGACTTTATTGAAAAATACGTTTCCATGACTTCTTGCTATGATTACAGACAATGTCACATCGCCGCTGTCACGGGGTTTGCCATTCCATCGCTTTTAACTCCTCACAGAATGCAATTCAGTGATATTTCACCAAACGTCCTTGGAAAGTTCAAACAGATAACATGACCCATACTTAAAACATTGTCAACAACACTTACCATTACAACATCCAAGTGTATGGTTCTGAAAAAGCACATCCGGCCAGGCAGCATCCCAGAAGCAGGCATAAGAAAGCGTGGCTTGATTTTCATAAATGCTGAAGATATAAGAATGTTTTGTATGGATAAATTGTGTTCCTGTTTGAATTGTAATTTAGCAGGCATTCAGAGTAAGTTTCAGATTGTCACAAATGCGTGTTCATTACTATGGCCAAAACTCCAACCCA
>NW_025169159.1:0-1739 GCF_004010195.1 Chiloscyllium plagiosum | reverse complement strand
TGGACCAACTCATAATCATCAGCCATTTCAGCTGTTAATCTTACCATTTTAACTCTCTGCTCTTCCACATGAGTTCTCAGTACTTCAGGAAGTGAATTTCTGCACTTCTCCCAAATAATCATCTTTCTAAAAGCGTCATAGATTTGCTCAATTTTTAATGCCTTTGTCCACCTGAAAAGGCTACTTTGTTTGATCCTTTCAAACTCAATATGTTTGAGCAGGGTCCCTCCTTAGATTCCTGAAAAGTTGTCTCTTGGGTTGTGACGCAAGCTCATATGCACTTAAGATGGTTTTCTTCACCTCCTCAAGTGTTCCAGATATCTCCTCTGATTGTGATGCGAATTCCTCGTTAGCTGTACTTGCAAATATTGTTTGGATCAACAAAACCCACATGGTCGCTGGTTACCACATTTGTTTCGGCACCTTTTCAAATAAGATGTAAAAGTCTTTCAAATCATTTTCATCAAATTGACGCAATGCTTGAATATATTTCAACAATTTCTCACCAACCCTTTGTCTACCATTGGTTTGCTCATCCTCACTCTCTCCCTCACTAAGCTTACCTTCAGCCTTCATCTTCATCCTTTTAAGCTGACTTTCCTATCTCAGAGCCAATCTCTGAAGTTAAAACTCCCTTCATTTCTCCTTTTCTGTCTC
This sequence comes from Chiloscyllium plagiosum, assembly GCF_004010195.1. Classification (NCBI taxonomy): domain Eukaryota; kingdom Metazoa; phylum Chordata; class Chondrichthyes; order Orectolobiformes; family Hemiscylliidae; genus Chiloscyllium; species Chiloscyllium plagiosum. The sequence continues at coordinate 1,082 of NW_025169159.1, read as the reverse complement.
TACTGCTTTTAATCGTTATTCAGACTGTTTCATTCCTGTTGCCCTTTCCTTGTCTTTTGCCTCCAACTCAAGCTAATTGACTATGAGCCATCCCTAAAGATTCTAATGGCATTTCCAGCAAATTTCAATGCTGAACTACTGCTGTAGTTATCACGGAAGGAGGTAGCTCCAGCTCCAGCTTGTCTGCTAATTCCAGCAGCTTGGCCTTAATCACCTTTTGCAAAACTCCCAAAGTCACTTCTTCCACTCCCAGAAAACTCTTGGTGATTGAAAGAGCCATTGCTATCCCAAGCACTGTTTAAACTTACCAAATCAATACACAGAATAAAAGACACTCACACCGACCACTCACTATCTTTGAGTCCAGCGTCCCTACTCCCAAATTGGAACTGCAGAACAAATCCCACAAAGAGCCCTAAATCTGTTGTGGACCAGGCCACACCCCTTTCATTGTACAAATGATTTTTTTTAAACCAGAAAGCATTCTCAAGTAGATCAACGCAGACATTTCAGAGTCTGTGTCTTTCTGACCTCCTAAAATAACAAGGATAAGCTAACCTTGTTAAAGGCACAGCATCATCACATCTGTCTCCTCTATATACCTACAGAGACTCCCTTGATCACAGCTGCATCTACCTGAGCCATACCGCCTTCTTTTTTCTGGTCAAAGCCTCAATATCTCTTGTTACCCAGGGTTCCCTATTCCTGTTAACCTTGTCTTTCACTCTCACAAGAACACTATCTCACTTTGAAAGGTCTCCCACTTGCCTGAGGTCTCTTTGCCAGCAAGCAAACTACTTCAATCAACCCTTTCAAGGTCCTGTCTTATTTCCTCAACATTTGCCTTGCCCCTGTTTAGAGCTTGAACCTGAAGACCAGGTTTGTCTCTCTCCACAAGTATTTTAAAATTAATAGAACTATGGTCAATGGTGCCAAAGTGCTCCCTGATTGTTAACTCCATCACCTGTCCTAGCCTATTTCCCAATAGTAGGTTGATGTTTGCCCCTACCTGAGTAGGACCCTCTGTTTACTGCTTGAGGAAATTTTCTTGAACACACTTAAAAATTTCCACCCCTTCTATG
>NW_025169158.1:0-1739 GCF_004010195.1 Chiloscyllium plagiosum | reverse complement strand
ATGGAACTAAAGAAATACAGCTGGACACCCTGTGAGACACAGTGCTCCTCAATCAACCATTTCATTCACTGCAGCTCCCCACTAACACCTTCAACAATTCAGTATTTGTGTTTTAGAAAGTGTGTTTAGAAATTGAAAGGGTTAATAACAGAGGATTGAGGTTTACTTACTCAGTCTGAGCTTGGTTCCTTTACCGAACATAAGGGTAGCTGCTATGCTGCTGACAGTAATAGTCAGCGACATCCTCGTTCTGAACGTTGCTGATTGTCAGGGTGAAACTGGTCCCTGATCCACTGCCGGTGAATCGCTCGGAGACTCCTGTGCTTCGAGTTGTTGCTTCATCGATCAGGAGAGAGGGTTTCTGATCTTCTTGTTGCTGGAACCAGCTAACCCACTTGCTAACAGATTGACTGGCCGTACAGGTGATGGTTGCAGTCTGGCCCAGTTCCACTGACAGCACCGGGGGTGACTGGGCCATGATGATGTCCCCACTGATACCTGAGGGGTCAGAGAGAAACATAGTGAAGTCAGAAATGTCACAGAAAGAGACCGCGAAATGAGAGATTGTTGGAGACACTGAGCATTCCTCTGGTTTCAGCATTTTCCCTTCAATCACAAGTCAGTGGAATTGGAGTGAAATGGAGAGCAGCTAAAGATTCAAGTATAAGGAGAGAGTTTTGTACCTGCGACACAGAATGCCAGGGGCCAGATCAGCTGGATGTGTGAAATCATGGTGTGTGCTCCTGTCCCTGTGCCTGGTTCCTGATAAACTCTCCCTTCACTGGGCTCTGCTTTATAAAGCTGCAGCCTGTGAGAGTCTGACTGGGTGTTCCTCAGTATGTAAATGGCATCAGGCAGAGAGAGCCACGTCAGCCCCTCATACTTCCTCTTCTCCCTCTCTCTCTCTCTCTGTCACAGAGAATCATTGATGTGAACAGCACTGAATGACGCCATTTGGCCCATTGTGTCTGTATTGGTCGACAAAAATATGATGACACTAATCCCATCCTCCAACTCTTGGCCCATTACCCTGGAGGCTACAGCAACACAAGGGAATATTTAAACACTGCTCCAATATCACGAGAGTTTGTGACTCAACCAGCCTTTCAGGCAGTGAGTTTCAGACTCCCACCACCCTCTGAGCGAAAACATTTCTCAATCCTCTTCTCAGGGTCGACCTCAACTGAACCTGAACTCACTTGAGTTGAGAAGGATGAGAGGTGATCTGACTGAAATGTATAACATTCTAACAGGGCTGGACAGACTTGATGCTGGAAGGAGGTTTCCCCTGGTTGGGGAATATAGAATATAGAAAAATACAGCGCAGTACAAGCCCTTTGGCCCTCGATGTTGCGCTGATCCAAGCCCACCTAACCTACACTAGCCCACGATCCTCCATATGCCTATCCAATGCCTGTTTAAATGCCCATAAAGAGGGAGAGTCCACCACTGGGACTCTCCCCAGGGAGTCTGGAACCAGGGGACACAGTCTCAGGGGTATACAGGGTAGACCTTTCGGACTGAGATGAGGAAACATTTCTTCACTCAGAGGATGGTCAACCTGTGGAATTCTGTTCAAGTTGTTGAGGACAAAGGACTGAATATGTTCAAGAAAAAGATAGAAGTAATTGTTTTGCATTTTAACAACATCAAGGGGTATGGGAAAATGGTAGGAATATGGCATTAAGACAGAGGAACATCCATGTTCATATTGGATGACAGAGATACTCAAAGGGCCG
>NW_025169157.1:0-1739 GCF_004010195.1 Chiloscyllium plagiosum | reverse complement strand
TGCACATGAATTACCAGTCGGAGGCCATTTTGGTGGAAGGAAAACTCAAGCCAAAATACAAATCACCTTTATTAGCCTGAATATCATATGTAATTCGAAAACATCAGGCAATGGTAATACCAGACCCTTAACACCCATTCCTGCGTTTGAAGAAAATCTGACAAGTGTTGTTAATTGACTTTGTAGGACGTCTACCGAAAGCAAAACGTGGGAGTCAGAATTTGATGATAATGAATTTCCAGACAATAAACCAAAAATTCACAGTTCTGTTAGTGGAGATAAAATTTATTGGTATGTACAGTGGGAGCTTTAAAAGCAAGCTTTGGTGGACCTTATCAAATCGAAAGTAAACTGAGTGAGCAAGGTATTTAATAAGAATGCGAAATAGAAATAAATCTTATAGCGTATGTCATGTGGAAATGCTCAAAAAGTATTTTGGCAGGCCCTAAGATTCAGATATAATCTCAGACAATATAACAATACCTCATCTATCAGAATCCTCAAATCATACCTACTTATGACATGTTCTCCAATTTAATAACATGGAAATTCCATCCGTTTCGACTACTTATGTTTTAATGAGTATGATACAATGCAAATGAAACTCATTTTCCAATGAGATCATGGCTGACCGATGGGCGAACTCCGTACTTTGACCCATATCCATACTAACCTTGCTTACTGAAACAGTTATCTACAGTTATATTATGGCAGAAACAAATTGGTATTTAAGTTTACCACTATAAATTCTGAGAATCTGAACTTCAGATTCCCCAGTTCGTCACAACCAAACATAGGCTCAAGGATATAAACTGTGCATGAAAACTTTTGTCAGCAATTGCTTATGACAGTCCTTTGGAAGAATTACTTCAAATATATGACCATTACCCCATGTGTCTTTACATTGTAAGTTTGGAGAAAGATGCAGTGGTATTTGCTGAGGCTTGCCACAAGCAGCTCTATACTGCAGGGCTGAGCTCGACGGTCTGGTTACCGGGAGACCAAGACAAACAACAACTGGACAGAGAGGACCATCAATTCAATGAAAGACGCTCTTTGGTCCATGAGTTGGGAGTGACTGAGTGTTGCAGGCTGGCACATTCCAAGATCCCGGACTACGTACTGAGGGTGCTTTAAAGCTTGGAGGAGCTGCTGCGAAGCTGCAGTGGGCAAAGACCCACTGGGTGTGCTCTCCCTGTCGAGGGAAATGGGAGTCTGTCAGTTATCAGACCCTCCCACTGTCTCAAACACATGTAAATATTAGTATTGTCTGTATAAGCGAGGTCTTTGGGTTTTATTGGGTTTGTGCAGTCTCACACAATGGATAGGAATCAGAAAGGAGGCTGGCCTGAGCTCTCTCCTGCCTTGTTTGGGTGCTGTATCAAACATTTTCCTGCATCCACCAGGAGAGATGTAAGCCTGAACAGGGTGACTATTCCAGAGAGTTGAGGGATGCATCTCCAAACCATCCTGTACATGGACAACGTCGACGTTTTCTGTTCAGATCTGCCTTCTTTGCACAAACTCATGAGCATCTGTGACCAGATCGACTGGCCTCTGGAGCCAAAGTAAATTTAGGCAAGAGCCATGGCCTCATGGTCACTATTTGAGTTATAATTCCAGATATTTATTACATTGAACTTCTGTCATGGTAGGATTTGATCCGGCTCCACGTTTAACTTATGAAGTGCCTTAATATTGAGCTGATTCAGTGCCTGGCTTCCTGGCTGATTCAGAGC
>NW_025169156.1:0-1739 GCF_004010195.1 Chiloscyllium plagiosum | reverse complement strand
GAGAAAGGAGGCTGCTAAGCCACTGGTGAGGATGTTTGCTGCCTCCACTCCATGGGGGAACGTACCGGAGGATTGGAAGGAGGCAAATGTTTCTTTTTTTTCCAAGAAGGGTAATAGGGACACTGACTGACTGGTCTGTAATTGCCAGCAATCTTACATCTGTGGTCAGCAAAGTTTTTTTTGGAAGAATTCTGAGGGATAGGATTTGACTCTTGCAAAGCATAGCGTGATTAAAAGCAGTCAGCCTCGTTTTGAGGGGCAGGTTATGCCTCAAATCTTATTGAGTTCTTTGAGGAGGTGACACCACAGGTCAAGCAGTGGATGTGGTGTATATGATATCAGCCAGGCCTTTGATCAGGTTTCCCATGGTAGGTTCATTCATAAAGTCAGGAAGTATGGGCTACAGGGAGATTTGGCTATCTGGATTCAGCATTGGCTGGCTGACAGAAGGCAGAGAGTGGTTGTCGATGGAAAGTATTCTGCCTGGAAGTCAGTGAGTGGTGTCCTGCAAGGCTCTGTACTTGCGCCTCCGCTTTTTCAAGGTTTTTATAAATGAGGAGGTTGAGGGATAGGTTAGTAAATTTGCAGATGAGACAATGGTTGGAGGTGTCCTCTATAGTATAGAGGGCTGCTGCAGCATGACATAGACAGGGTGCAGAGCTGGGCTGAGAAATGGTAGATGGAGTTCAACCTGGATAAATGCAAAGTGATGCATTTTGGAAGCTGAAGACAGGATTCTTGGCAGTATGGAGGAACAGATCTGGGTGTGCAAGAACATAGATCCTAAAAGTTGCTATCCGAGTGGATAGGGTTGTTTTGGCTTTCATTAACAGGATAGAGTTTAAGAGCCATGAGGTTTTGCTGCAGCTCTGCAAGTCCTTGGTGAGGCTCCCCTTGGAATATTGTCTCCAGTTCTTGTTGCCCTACTATAGAAAAGAGGCTTTGGAGAGGGTGCAAAGAAGGTCTACCAGGATGCTGCCTGGACTGGAGGGCTTGCCTTATGAAAAGATTGAAGGCTAGGACTTTCCCCTCTGGAGAGGAGGAAGAGAGGAGACCTGATAGAGGTGTACAAAATAATGACTAATAGACAGTCAATAGCCAGAGACTCTTGCCCAGGACAGGATTGACTGGTACAAGACTTCATAGTTTGAAGAGATTAGGAGGAAGGTATAAAGGAGATGTCAGAGGTAGGTTTTTAGAGCTGAATGTATTACCGGTGGTGGTGGAAGCAGTCACTGGGGACACTTGAGCAACTGTTGGACATGCCCATGGATAGCAGAGAGTGAGGGGGTGTGTAGGTGGTTACTATATTTTACATTAGGATTGAATCTCAGCACATCATGGGCCAAAGGGCCTGTTCTGTGCTGTATGTTTTGATGTTCTGTTAACATGACCTCTGAACTCCTATAATCCATTCTGAGCAATAAAGAAAAGCTTATGAAATGCTGTCTTCACTATCCTATCTACATGTGACTCTACTTTCAAGGAACTGTGAACCTCACTCCAAGATCTTTGTTCCCAGTAAATGCATATGTCCGCCCTGATTTGCCTTTCCAAAATGCAGCATCTCAATATCCATTCAATTCAATCTGTCACTCTTAGCCCATTGGCCCATCTGATCAAGGTCCTGCTGTACTGAGGTAACTTTAGCTGTCCACGACATCTCCCATTTTGGCGTCATGGGTAAATTTACTAATACATCCTACGTCCACATGCAACTCATTAATATAAATGATGAA
>NW_025169155.1:0-1739 GCF_004010195.1 Chiloscyllium plagiosum | reverse complement strand
CTTTTCGAATTCAAAATAGAATTCCAAATGCACCAAAAAATAACGCAATAACACAACAGATATCTGAGAACAATGATGTATTTCCTGTTGGTGTAAAATGAATGAATGTGGACAGTAGGGAATGAGTGTAATCAGCTGGTGGTGTCTGTGCCGTTACCCATCGCCAATGTATTAATGTATCTGACACAGTCAGCAGTTAGGGTGGAACATGGTGTGGGAGCAGATCTTACCAGGGATTGGAGGAGGATAGTGAGGGAAAGGCATCAGATTATTACACTCGGCAGTGACCTGGGATCAATTGCCTTTTACTGAAATGTAGCTTTGCTCACATTGCAGCTTTCCAAAGAAAAGTTCCTCGGGATAAAAGAGAGAAAAGATGACGTGAAAGGGGGAGCGAGAGCATTTTGAAGACAATCTTAAAATCCCAGGTTTAAACTCGCCCCGCCCATCCCCAATGTATCAAAATGTCTAACACAGTCAACAGTGGGACATCGTGTGGGAAGCAGACCTTACCAGCGAATGTAGGAGGATAATGAGGGAAAGGCATTAGATTATTACACTCCGCAGTGACCTGGGATCACTGGCCCTTTACGGAAAACATTTCACAACTTGTATGTGCCTGTAGCTCCCTCCAGTCTGAAACCCTCATTACCCTCTATCCTGTCTCCTGTCTCTGAGCCAATGGCGTATTCATTCTGTTACTGACCCTTCAGTCCCAAACGCACCATTTTTTCTCACAATTCCAATTGGAGACCTTCTCTCATCCACGTGAACGAATTGGACCCTGACAATTCCATTTACACTGTCTCCCATCAATCTTCATAGGATCATATCACAGAGGTTAAACAGTGTTCCCAACAAACACTCCCGGGGCAGAGGGAGCACAGGGTTCCATACAAAATAAAGCTCCCATTAAACTGTCCCCATTTAAATCCCCAGGGCAGGTAGAGAATGAGGTTAGATACAGAGTAAATCTCCCTCTACACTGCAGCATTTCAAATTCCCAGGCCATTTTGAGCGAGGCATTAGGTACTGATTAAATCTCCCACATCCCCCATCCTGTTCACATCAAACTCAATCAGGACAGCTCCATCACTGGGTTAGATACAGAGGATGGGTATGTTGGGATTTCAGCCCCAATCCAGTTGGTGATGATCACGGCCTTGTTAAGTGTGTTTGGGAATGGGGAGGGGGCTGCTAGCAGGGTGATGGTGGGATAGTGGGGAGCATAGCTGCCTTCCAAGCAGTTAACCCAGGTCCGATTCCCGGCCATCGCAGTGTTGTGGTTTGTAAACAGCCTTTTAAAGGGAAGGCACTGGGACAAGTCAAGGAAATAAATCTTTCATTCTGTGGTAAAACGGATCTGTCAGATTGCTCCTTGCTTTTCCTGGCGATGGTTCCTGTGAATTGCAGTGTGGAACCGGGCAGCATTGCTCGGCATCTCTGCAGCTTTCCCCTCTGCTGCTTCCCATTTCTTATTGAAATATTGTTTGCAGCACAAGGATGGGTTTGTTTTGCTCGAAAAGTGAGAGACTGCTCCCGTCAGGAACCTGAAATAATTACAGAAGCCGAAACACTGAACAGTTCCAACAGCTTCTGTAGTGGTGGGGAGGGAGGGTTAATGTGTCAAATGTATACAAGGCTAAAATAAACTCCAGCCACAAAACAGTCAGAGTTCCTAAAGTTTACAAACATCCGTATAACTCTTTTCTGAGCCATCAATTCACCTTAAACCCTTC
>NW_025169154.1:0-1739 GCF_004010195.1 Chiloscyllium plagiosum | reverse complement strand
CTGTACCTTATACTAGAGAGTCCCCTAACACTGCCCATCTCTTGGAACCCGACGTAACATTTATTGCATTATAACCAGTCACTATGCCAACAACTTGGCTGTTTTGCTGCGTTTCCCTGGTTATACATCACCCACTACATTTTCCAAATCAGCTCTCATTTTTGAAATGGAGATAGCCACAGAAGACTCCTGCACTAACTACATACCTCTGTTAACTTTCCTGGAGTCAGCCCATCTACGCGACAGTATCTGCGACTTTTCCCACTTCCTACAACCGCCATCCATCACATCCCTTTGCACTTGTAAATTCCCCATTGCCTCTAACTGTCTTTCCAACTAATCCATTCTATCTGGTAGGATTCGTAACCAACGTCATTTAGTGCAGACATAATTCGCAGTAACCAGGAAACTCTCCGTTAACTCCCTTATCCGACAAGAACGGCATATCACTCTACTAAAAGCCATCTTTGGTCATTCACAATTGACAGACCCAGAAAATGACACTGTCATATTCCTCCACAAAGCACTGGTTCAGGTTAAATTCATACGTATATTTTATATTTTAAGTTTCATCAAGAGATATACCTCAACAAAGCATATAATGAAGAAAGAACTCACTCTACTCACGACTGAAAACGTACTGTAAAGCCACGCTTAAATATTCACTTACCTGTTTCTGTGTTGTAACCCCTCCCAAACAGGTTCCTCCAAGATTAGTTGTGAATTTCAATGTTTGTTAATTTTCTCAGACACACTGCGATGTCCAGGCATAAATTCAAAAAACAATGGCCTAGCTGTGCAAGTTCACTGCTGTGTCAGTTTCGTCTTGTCTCTCTCCTGCACTGTCCTCACCATGTGCTTCCTTTGTCTGTTCATCTTCCTTTTAAAAGTGCTGTCGTTTCGACATTTTTTTTCGTCCAAAGTTCCAAAAGAATGCAACAGCATATAAAACAATAATTGCTGCTCCTATAATTTGAGTAATTCATCTCCAACGCATAAAATACCTCAAAACAAGGAACATCTGTTACAGCCAGAACATTTTCTCGTCCTCCCTGTTTCCCTTTCGCCACAATTAAAAGCCCATGCTCCACATACTTTGTTTCCCATCACCCCTCCTCGTCCATTCTAAAGCTATTAAAAAGCCCTTTTTTACCAATGCTTTTCAGCTCTGAAGGAGTATCACGTTCGACTAGACATGCTAAGTTTGTTTCCTGTCTCCACAGATACTGCCAGACACAATGGGTTGATCCAGAGATGGAACGGCAAGGAGACATTTTCGAAAAAGTAACAAACTCTGGATCTTGGAAATCCGAAACAGAAACGAAACTTGCTGGACAAACTCGGAGCTTCGAATAATGCTCACTCAACTAAAGCATTATGTCTGTTTTCACTCCACAGATGCTGCCAGAGCAGCTGAGTTTCTCCAACAATTTCTGTTTTTGAACAAGTTTCAAAGGCGTTTGTCGATTTTGTCCAACGCCCAGTCTAACAAGGAATTCTGTACACCGGGAGATGAACAATTACACAAGGTACAAAAATTCATTGATTCTCAAACAACTTAGGGCTGGCATCACTGATACTAATAATCTGTCAATCATGGTCAGAGAAAGAAACTGCAGTAAAAAAAAAACATTAAAATTAAATACAGAAGATGGCCCTAGTGGAAGGGAAAAGATTCGGATCAATTTGTTAACATGTTCAGAAGCATGTGACACATTGGAGGCGTGACACTGTGCATA
>NW_025169153.1:0-1739 GCF_004010195.1 Chiloscyllium plagiosum | reverse complement strand
ACACACACACACTCTCACTGGGGTACGGGCTCTCACACACACACACAGACTCTCACTGGGGTATGGGCTCACACACACACACACACACTCTCACTGGGGTACGGGCTCACACACACACCCCCCAGAACCTGAGTCAGCCTTGCCTACAGCGGCTCAGGGCTGAGTGCTGTTTGCCTAAAGACACACCTCACGTGTGGCACTGCCCACCTCTGAGTCACAGGGGCACGGCCACTGGTTCACCAGCACAGCTGCGGAGGCCATTCAGCCAGCAGTGCCCTTACTGGCATTCGGAGCCAGTCTCTCTACTCACGCCGACCACATCCCCACCCCATTCACTGTAACATTTCCTGTCTGGATTGTTAAAAACTCCATTCACAAGATGTGGGTGTATCTCTGGCTGGGCCCAGCATTTATTGCCCATTCCTAATTGCCCAGAGGGACAGCCGTGTAGCTGGAGGGACTGGATTCACATGTGGGCCAGATGGAGTAAGGATGGCCGTTCCCTTCCCTGAAGGACATTAGTCAGCCAGAGGGGATTTTCCCAATAATCGACTGTTGTCATGCTTTATTTTAAAATGTTAATTCCAGTCTGTTTGTAACTTATTGAATTCAGATTGGGACAGCACGGTGGCTCAGTGGTTAGCACTGCTGCCTCACGGCACCAGGGACCCAGGTTCGATTCCACCCTCAGGTGACTGTCTGTGTGGAGTTTGCACATTCTCCCCGTGTCTGCGTGGGGTTTCCTCCGGGTGCTCCAGTCTCCTCCCATAGTCCAAAAATGTGCAGGTTAGGATGGATTGGCTGTGCTAAATTGTCCCATAGTGCCCAGGGATGTGCAGGTTAGGGTGGATCGGCCATGCTAAATTGTCCCATAGTGCCCAGGGAAGTGTAGGTGAGGTGCACTAGTTAGGACAATAGGTCTGGGTGGATTACTGTTCAGAGGGTCAGTGTGGACCGGTTGGGCCGAAGGGCCTGTTTCCAAACTGTAGGGATTCTAAAGTAAATTCCACCATCTGCCCGTGATGGGTTGTGAACCCAGATCCCGAGACCGTTAGCTGAGATTCTGGGTTAATCGTCCAGCCATCGCCTTCCCCAGCAAACGCAAGAATCGACCACATCTCTGTCCCCGAAGGAGCTGAGTGACCCGGATGGTTCTTTTCACAATTGACAATGGTCCCACCGACCCCTGGGTTTCCTTTTGCAACTGAACTCAAATCTCAGCACACGCAGGATTTAAATCCTGGGTCCCCGGAACGTTGACCGGATTTCTGGATGAATAGGTGAGCACGATAGTCACCCCTCGATGTCTCGTCAATTCCTTTTCCAAAGTGTTGCTTGAACCTGCTGCTCAGTGAACTGCTCACTGTGCAAGGATTATTTCCCTCCTGTCCCCATCGTTGTTTCCCCACAGACTCTCTGACACCCTCGGCCCACCTTCCTCACGGGGGTATGAGGGGGTGAGGGGTGAGGGGGGTGTCAGTGCCTACAGCTCTGCGTCATCCTCCAGGGAGGACCTGTCCTTGCTGGGGCCAACTCGACTCGCGTTGGCACTGCGCCCTGGCCTCAAGCACCCTCCCGCGGGTGCTCCTCCCGAGCGTCTCCCAGTCGATTTTGTGGCTCAGGAAGGGGGTCAGGGAGCGTGGTCAAGGAGGTGAGGGAGAGAAGCAGAGTGGTGCAGCGAGGCTGGTCCCAGAGCACAGGGCCCCAGGTCGCCTGAAGGTACAGCCACCAATGGTGGG
>NW_025169152.1:0-1739 GCF_004010195.1 Chiloscyllium plagiosum | reverse complement strand
CGAACCCACAACGAGAGAACCGAATCACAGCCCGACTCAAAAATGTTCAGATATCTGGAGAAATATATAAGGCCGACTTCCAAAAAATGAATCCAAACCGATATAACACACAACACTTCTCCAGATTATCCAAAATCAGCAGCTATGAACCTCATCAGACCCATACTCTTGCTAGCTGGAAACACCAACTTACAGATTGGCCAAGGAGCTATACCAAAGACTAAAACACTTCGTAGAAGATGCACGCCACTCCATCCACTCCACCCACGAATTCCTGGAGACCATCAAAGACACTAAGATAGAAGAGGATGAAATAATGGTCTCCTTTGATGTAACAGCCATGTTCACGTCAATCAATATCAACCTGGCCAAGGAAACAATGACTGCACTATTAGAAGACCCGAAGACACATACACCAAATAGCATCAACTTCATCAGTAAGAACAGTATCGTCAAGCTAGTGGACCTATGCCTTACCACCCACTTCATCTTCAACAAGAAAAACTACAGAAAAACTAACGGAAAACACATGGAATCTCCGACATCAGGGTTCTTAGCAGAGACAGCAATGCAGAGACTCGCACAAACAGTTCTGCCAACCATACAACACAATGTTTGTGAGCTCTAGGTAGATGATTGCTTTGTCTTCCTTAATCGAACCAAATTAGAGGAAACCTTCAAGACCATCAATAATACCCTTATTGGCAAAATAATCACTAAAAAGGAGGGAAGTATCAACAAACAGACATTACTAGCATGTCACAGTGGAGCGAACAGCGAGTGAGGAAATTCAATCCAGCGTCTACAGGAACAAAACACGTACAGACAAAATATTGAACTACAGAAGAAATCATCCCAACATCCACAAACGAAGCTGCATCACCACATTATTGCAACGAGCCACCACACAAGGCAGCACAGAGGAGTGGACACCGAGCAGAGGAAAATCAGCTATATAATGTATTCAAAAAGCATGAGTACCGAAGGAACACCATCGGCCGATTTCTCAGCAACAAACCCAAACAAGCAGACAAGACGCGTCCAGAAACCCTAGCCACTCTCCACTACTTCAACGGGGAGACTACCAGACTACTCAGATCCCTTGGGATCTTGGAATCCCACAAACCCACCAACACACTAAAACAGAAGGAAATAACTTGAACGACCATTTCCAGATGATAAGCAAAATTCAAGTCATTCACAAAATAACGTGAAAGAATTGTAACAAACACTACGTTGGACAAATAGGCAGAAAACCAGCTAGCAGGATACATGAACATCGACAAGTCACAAAACGACCTGTCCCACTCTCACTAATATCCTTTGATACAGATATGGAATTACACCACATCGACTGTGACAACACATCCAATCGAAGAGAAGCCAATCAGTGAAACGCATGATAATTCCTAGAAGCATGGCATTCCAACCGGAACTCTATCAACAAGCACATTGCGTTAGAGCCCATTTACCACCCAAAGAAAAAAAAGACAGGAAATGAAATCACCATAGGAAATGATATCAACATTGGAACTGACATCACCTCAGGAAATGACATCACCAAGGCAAAGAAACTCAAACATATAAATAGAAAACGGGAATCATCAGCAGCACTTCGTCCACAAGCTCATTGAAGATGTTACCCAGCAGAGTGATGGGAGTGTAGTTATGTATTTCTAAGTGTAGTTATGTATTTCTAAGTTATAATCCTTGGAGAACCGAAGGCTGAAGTCTTTCTT
>NW_025169151.1:0-1738 GCF_004010195.1 Chiloscyllium plagiosum | reverse complement strand
TCTTCTTTTGTATTATATTTGCACGTGGAACTGTCATGAATTTATTTGGCGTTTGCATGAAATGACACATCTTTTCGACTCTCTCCATATGACATGTAGCAACTGTTCTAGCCCATCGCCTAACCGTTTCGATTACCTGAGATGCTCTATTTCTTACTGCAGAACTTTTGACAGACAATTGATTATTTTTCTGAAGTTAAGCAGGATTTGCAATAAAACAACTTGCACAGAATCGTTCAGAATTATTGATAGAAGCACAAAAAACAATAAGATTGGTTTCAGTGGTGAAAATGTCCGAACAAATATTTTGTAAAGGAGCTGAGGAGACCGTTTCCCATTCTATTTTGAAATATTAATATCATGACGCCTTATTTAAATTTGAGAGGCCACTCACAGATCGAGGTTTTCCGTCACATTCATCACATTTGAACGTTTCGGATCCTTCTGCGGAGTCAACAAGAAACTGAATTTGCTTGACTATTGGCTTTGCTACCTTGAATTTGCTGAGTTTGCACCCACTGCATGCTATTTCAAGAGATTGATTAGGCACTCTGCAGGATATGAAACAAGACTAGCATTTCTCTCTTCTCAATTTGTCCTGTTTAAATCCAGCAGTGATCGTGGTGAAAGGACACACCAGCACCTTCTTTATCTCCTCTCGGAACTTGTTCTGGGAGATTGCGTATATGAAGACATTGTTGCAGGAACTGAGCAACTGAAGCATATTAACCATCTCTTGAATGATTAACCGTGGGTCATTAAAATCCAGGCCAGATAAGTAGCCTTCACCTGTAATTCGCACGTGGAGAAAATGCCCGAGATAGCTTGCCCACAACAGGAGGAAGCTGATGGAGATTGTGAAGAGCAAGACTATGGACTTCTTGCGATTGGCCATCTTCATATCACCACGATTGTCGGCACCCTGAGCCTCCTGCGTGCTCTGTTGGCTGCTAAGATGTCCCTTACGGTCAAGTTGTTCAGAAGCAGGATAAGCAAGAATGGTAGAAAAGGTGTTAAGCTGTGGTCCAACCAGTCATAGACTTGCCAGATTGGCCAAGTATAGAAGATCACTCGAACGTCACAAATACAAGCCCACTCCATTCACAGTGTACAAAGGTTGATAGATGAAGTAGAAAGGGATGATCTTGAAACAGCTCAAGGCATAGACTACTCCAATCACCAACGATGCAGTTTTCTCCTTGCAGTGTCTGGCTTTCAATCTCTGGCAACAAATGGCTACAAAGCGGTCGAAGGTGAAGGCCACATTCAACCAGACTGAAACATCCCGGCTGCAACGGACCAGCACTGCACCGAGTCTGCAAGCAAGCGTGGTGGACAGGTAACTCTCCCGAAAGTAAATGCGTCCAATCCGGTTCAGTACAACAGCGGTAATGATGACAATGAAGTCACTCACTGCTATTGCCACCAAGTAATAGGTGATGCACCGGGAAAGTCCACACCGTCCTCGGGAGAGGATTGCAATTGCTATCAAGTTTGCTGTGAGAGGTATAGACAGAGATATGTTATGATGCCTATGCCACCAGCTTTTGAATCATCTAATGTATTGCTCAAGTTTACCCTTTAAGATTCTGGCTTTGTCAAATCCGTTGATAACTGTTCAACATCCAGTGCTGGATTAATTACTTTTCAGCACATGGAGTCAACGTAAACTACCCCTTCATAAATTCAACGCCCCCCACCCCAACTTTGACAGTGAACCAATACTCACGTCTAGCTA
>NW_025169150.1:0-1738 GCF_004010195.1 Chiloscyllium plagiosum | reverse complement strand
CCCAAGATACTACAGAGCTAGGGAAGCAAGGTTGGAGATGTTACAGCGCTAGGAACCGAAGGCTGGAGACGTTACAGGGAGAGGAAAGCAAGCCGGGAGACATTACAGTGATAGGAAAGCAAGGCTGGTGATGCTACAGATAGAGGAGAACAACGCTGGCGATTTTACAGAGATAGGAATGCGAGGCTGGACATATTGCAGAGATAGGACAGCAAGGCTGGAGATGTCACAGAGAGAGGGAAGCAAGGTTGGAGATGTTACAGGGATAGGAACATAAGGCTGGAGAAGTTACAAGGCGAGGAAAGCAAGTCTGGAGACGTTACAATGATTGGAAAGCAAGGGTGGAGATGTTATAGAGATTGGAAAGCAAGGTTGGAGATGTTACAGAGATAGGACAGCAAGGCTGGAGATATTACAGTGAGAGGAAAGCAAGGACGAAGATGCTACAGAGGTAGAAAAGCAAGGCACAACATGACATAGAGATTGGAAAGCAACGCTAGAGATGTTACAGAGATAGGAATGCAAGACTGGTAATGTTACAGAGATACGAATGCAAGGCTGTAGGTGTTACAGAGAGGGGAAAGCAAGTCTGGAGATGTTGCAGAGATAGGAAAGCAAGACTGGAGGTGTTGCAGAGATAGGACAGCAAGGCTGGAGATGTCACAGAGAGAGGGAAGCAAGGCCGAAGAGGCCATAGAGATATGAAAGCAAGGTTGGAGATGTCACAGGGATAGAAACGTAAGGCTGGAGACGTTACAAGGAGAGGAAAGCAAGCCTGGAGACGTTACAGTGATAGGAATGCATGGCTGGAGCAAGGCTAGTAATGTTACTGAGATACGAAAGCAAGTCTGGAGCTGTTAGAGAGATAGGAAAACAAGGCTGGAGATGTTAATGAGATACGAAAGCAAGTCTGGAGATGTTACAGCGAAAGGAATACAAGGCTGGTGATATTACAAAGGCGGGATATCAAGGCTGCAGATATTACAGAGAGTGAATCGCAATTCTGGAGAAATTACAGACAGGAAAACAAAACTCTAGATGTTGCAGAGATAGGAAAGCAAAGCTAGTACTGTTATAGAGATAGGAAAGCAAGTCTGGAGATGTTACAGGGATAGGAATTCAAGGCTGGAGATGTTACAGAGAGGGGGTATCAACATGAAGATGTCACTGAGAGAGGAGAAAGCAAGATGCTCCAGAGATTGGAAATCAAGTCTGGAGATTTTGCAGACAGAGGAAAGCAAGGCTGGATGTGTTACAGAGATAGAAGAGCAAGGCTGTATTTGTTACAGAGAGAGGAAAGCAAGGCTCCAGATGTTAAAGAGACCGGAAAGCAAGGCTGGAGATGTAACAGATAGAGAGGAAAGCAATGCTGGAGGCGTTACAGAGATAGGAAATCAAGGTTGCAGATGTTAAAGAGAGAGAAACGCAAGGCTGGAGATATTACAGAGACAGGAAAGCAGGAACGGGGATGTTACATTGATAGGAAAGCAAGGCTCGTAATGTTACAGAGATACGGTAAGAGTCTGGAAATGTTACTGAGATAGGATAGGACTTCTGGAGATGTTACGGGGAGAGAGAGGAAATCAAGGCTGGAGATGTTACAGAGAGTGGAAAGCAAGTCTGGAGATGTCACTGAGAGAGGAAGGCAAGGCCGAAGATTTTACCGAGGTCGGAAAGCAAGGTTGGAGATGTTACAGGGCTAGGAACGTAGGGCGGGAGACGTTACAGGGAGAGGATA
>NW_025169149.1:0-1738 GCF_004010195.1 Chiloscyllium plagiosum | reverse complement strand
AAATGTACAGACCTGTATAAAAATGATAAATTTTGATCTCTGTATATACATGTTTACATATATATGGCATGACCAACTGTACAGACCATCAAATTATTTTATGAATAAAGTATATTTTTTAAAAAAAAAGCAGCGAGAAACAGACAGCTTTCATCTGACTGATCTCCCACGTGGATCATCAGTTGCTGCAAAGTGAGGGTGGCATCGCCCACCTTTGGAAATAATGCATATCGAGGGCGCGATTTTATTTGCTGCCTTCTCTAAGAACATATACCCGGTAGTAAGGATACCGAGAACCGGCTTGCCTTGTGACTTCGACGTAAGCCCGGGAATTACGAATGTAACTGCTCTCCCACTCTCTCTTTCTCTCCCGCTCTCGCTGATATTGCAACATGAGGGAACATAAGGTGACAATTGCAGTGTTGCACAGTTTTGCAGGAGAATCATTTGCCGAAGTGAATGAATGAATGGATGACGGAGAGGGGAAGGAGTCGGGAGGCAGCTTGAACGCTTGGTGGTTGCAATGGAAGTTTCGGCAATGTGAGCAATGGAGCATTCTGACAGTGACATGAAGAGAGTATTGCGCTCTCTGCTGGTCGTGGCTGGTAGGATTGTGTAAAGTAGAGATTTTCTCAGAACAGGAGGTGCTGTGAACAGCAGGGAGCAGTAAAAGGGAAGTGAATATTGAAGAGAGGTAGAAAATGCAGTGTGGGAAGTGTGAGGTAATGAAGGCAATGATGGAATGAGTGTGTTTGGGTGAGTGTGGAGGAATGGTAGAGAGATTCGGTTGTTGTAAAATGTGTGGATATGTTGCTGACGTTGTAAAAATTGATTATCGTGAGAGTGAATAAACGTAGGGGCTGGAGGGAGTGAGTGGGGAAGGAAGGAAGCAGGATTGAGACATCGAGATTGTTTGCACTGATGGCAAAAGATGGGAATGCCGCAAGGTAAAGAATGGTGTAAAAGACTGCGTCTCACTGTATTGGTCAGGCTGCACTGCTGCATCCATTCATAGGTGCTATCCCACTACTGAGCAGTGCGGGGGCTTTGACCTGCTCCGTTTCACCCCTCTGCAGCACACCTGGTATACCCGAGTTCCCCGAGGAGCACCATGTGGACACTGCCCCTGAGTGTGGGCACCCGATCGACACAGACCACAACAGCCCAGAACTCCCAACCTCAAGTCATCCAGCAGCCTCAGTCTCCCAGTAGCGGGAGTACAGGCGCGCGCCACAGCCCCCGGCGATCGCGTGGCGCTTCCCTCAGTCGCCGTCAGTTCAAACGGCAGCAACAGCTCCACTGCAGACATTGCTGCAAAGACAACAGGCGGCTGCAGTTGGTCGTCAGGAGGAATTGGCGCATGAGCTGCTACTTTCCGCCTTACTCTGCCTCTGAGTGAGAGCGTTGATTGCATTTGACAGAATTACTCTGTTGTTTGCTGAATTTCATCTGTCCAAATATGCTCTTTCATTGCAGACACAGTCGAGTGGATCAGTGCTGGAGAAAAGCAATTGATTTCGAGTATGGCAGCGTGAAGATGTTCAGGTATGATGAACGAACACTTTGAAAATATGACCAGCTTCGTTGGAGTCTGCAATCATAGAGTCAAAGACTCTTAGAGATGTACACCACGGAAACAGACCCTTCCGTCCAACTCATCCATGCCAATCTGATATCCCAACCCAATTTAGTCCAACCTGCCAGCACCCAGCCCATATCCCTCTAAACCCTTCCTATT
>NW_025169148.1:0-1738 GCF_004010195.1 Chiloscyllium plagiosum | reverse complement strand
TTTTACGCAGAGAGTTGTGAGAGCATGGAATGCCTTGCCAGCAGCAGTTGTGGAGCCAGCGTCATTGGTGACATTTAAGAGACTCTTGGACATGCATATGGTCACAGAAATTTAAGGGTGCATACATGAGGATCAGTGGTCGGCACAACATCGTGGGCTGAATGGCCTGTTCTGTGCTGTACTGTTCTATTTTCTGTGTTCTAACTGTACTCCAGCCCAATCTGAAATCTCATGGCTTGGTATATCCCCCATTCAACTATTACCATCAAGCCAGGGGATCAACCCTAGTTCAATGGAGAGGTCCACAGCGCATGCCAGGAGCAATACCAGGCATACCTAAAAATGTGGTGCCAACCTGGTGAAGCTACCCAACCCGCATGCCAAACAGCACAAGCAACAACAAATAGAACTGTATGATCCAACAACCAATGGATCGGATCTGAGCTCTGTAGTTATGCCACACCTTGGGAAATTAAACAACTCACTGCAGGAAGCATCGCAGATATCCCCAACCTTACTGATGGAGGGGTTTCACAACCCATGCAATAGACAAGACAACAGCATTTGCAGCAATCTTCTGCTGGCAGTGCCAACTGGATGAGCCTTCTCCATTGGTCCCTCACATCACAGATGTGAATCGAATTTGTTTAAAACTTATTTCAAATCAGATCAAGAAATGGAGAAGTAGTGTGAAGGCTGTCGGCCCTGCCAACATTATGGCAATAATACTGATGGCTGTGCTCCAGAAATTGCTGCCCACCAGACAAGTACTGCTCCAGCACTGGCACCTACTGCCATTGTGGAACATTTCCCAGGGATGTTCAACACAAAAACGCAGGACAGCGCCAATCCAGCCAATTTCCTTACATCAGTCGACACTCGCTCAGCAGTGAAGTGATGGAAGGTGTCATCAACACTACTGTCACGCAGGTGCTCAGCAATAACCTTCTGTGACACCAAGTTTGGGTTCTGCCAGGGCCATTCAGCTCCTGATCTTGTTACAGAATCAATTCACAAGCTGACAAACAGCTGAATTCCAGAGGTGAGGAGAGGGTGATAGCCCAATCCCACTCCGTGACCACTATTTCGACTTCAGTGATATCACCTGACCTCACCACAGTCTCAGCTCATTTACTGAAACTCATTCATTCATTTTGTAAACTCTAGATTTCATTATCTAAACCCACTCCTGGCCAGCATCCCACAATCACCCTCCCTATAATCTCCAGAATATTGAAAACTCTACCGCCCAAGTGCTCACTTTTACCAGAACTTGCTGATCCATCAAAAGGCTCCCATTTATAAGCAACAATAATTTACTTTCACATCCTTGACTTAATTCCTGGCTGTAATCATTCCTATCTTCCTGCAACACACACCCTTTCATATCTCAATAACTCATTTTAGTTTAGACTCCCAATGATGTGTTTATTTTTGAGTTCAGCTGTGTGACCGTTTCCATAGATTCCAAGGCAAAACGGTCTGGAATTCCCACCCTCTAATATCTGCTTTCTTCCTTTAAGGCATTCCTGAAAAAATGCTTATTTGGCAATGGTTTTGGTCATTGGACATAATATTCTCCTGCTGTGGCCTTATGTCAAAAGTTCTCAATATTTTTGTGATATTAAAAACATATTTATTTGTACAGATATCTTCTACTTTTCACTATCGCTGAGTGAATAATCTGTAATGTCTCTTGCCCAAACATGTTGTGGGAGCACCTTCACCATTCAAACTG
>NW_025169147.1:0-1738 GCF_004010195.1 Chiloscyllium plagiosum | reverse complement strand
TGGCTTTTATTGATGTATGTTAGAAGTCTGTGATAAACTAGGGAAGTGATTGCTGGGCCCCTGGCTATCGTCAAGAGCCACAGGTGTAGTGCCGGAAGACTGAAGGTTTGTTAACGTGGTGCCATTACTTAACGGATTTAAGAAGAATAATAAGGAAAAGGTAGTGAGCCTGACGTCAGTGGTGGGTAACTTGTTGAAGTGGATTATGAGTCATCGGATTTTCACGCATTTTGAAAGGTAATAATTGATTAAGGATAGTAAACATGGTTTTGTGAAAGCAATATTGTGTCTCACTGACTTGACTGAGATTTCTTTGAAGAAGCGACTAAAAAGATTAATTGAGATGGAGTGGTGTACATTGTCGATCTGGACATCAGTAACGCGTTGAATACCATTGTGCATGGTCATCTGTTTAACAAGTTTGGTTCATATGAAAGTCATTTGGATACAAGATTTGCTCAAAGGTCAGAGACAGAGGGTTGCCATATCTGTTTATGTCTTAGGCTGGATAAGCACACCCTCTCACAGTCCCCGTTACATACACTGATGCACATTCTTCCTCTCTGCCCCTCACACACACTCGCACTACCCCCTCTCACATTTCACACACGTACTCCACTCTATCACGCATACATGCACACACGGCCACTCTCTCTCCCTCCCGCACTCACACCCACACTCCACCTCACTGTCTCTGACATACACACAATGTCTCTCTCTCCTTTTCACACAGACACGCCCCTCTCTCACACATATGCACACGCACACACACGAATGCACATATAAACCTATGGGTTGAATTTGCAATTTTCCATTTGTATTTGGAGATGCATTTTACTTTGTGCCAAAACATACAATTTGTAGACATTCAGTAAATGTGTTATTTTATAAATCGTACTTTGTAAATAAAACCAGTCTAACTCCAGGTCAAGACACAGAAAGAGTCCAAACAACGCGTCAAGCTTAGAATATACTGTCTGACCGCACCTGTTACTTCATTTACATCGATAATACCTGAAGGTATCTCCAGGCAGTGACTTGAAATAAATTCGGCAATTTGCATGTTAACCAATCAAACTTGCACCTCCATTCTAACTGATTAAGTATTTAAGAGCCATCTTAGGTGTTTACAATTCATGAGTTGTACAGCCCTTTCGTCTTTTCCTTATAACCTCTGTGTTTAAGGTCTTCCTCTCCATCTTACACCTGATGAAGGAGCAACGCAAGGAAACCTTGTGTTTACAAATAAACCCATTGGACTCTAACCTGGGGTCGTTTAATTTTTGACCGTGTCCAATCCAGTCCAAAAGCAGTGGCTCCATATAATGGCTTTTACAGGTTAGCTAATCCTCTCCCCTAGCAAGTAAATTGTTCCTAATCCCATTTGATCTTGTCTTGCATATTAACCCTTTTCATGACACGTTACGCACTGATGTCTGGAATTCCAGATATAATACATCAATAGGACCCCCATTATCCACCTTGCTTGTTACGCTTTTTAAAAAAAGTTTGTCAAATCATTAAAACATGATTTATTCTTCATATGCTGGATTGTGGCTTGACTTTGAAATATGCTGGATTGTGGCTTGACTTTGAAAATCTCCTGTTATTAATTCCTTCATAACTCATCCTAACAATTTGTTTTCAAGCCCAATAATTTTCTCACCACTTTTCATTTCCGAGTGAAGCTGCTTATTTGAAGTCATTCCCTTTCTATAACGATTATGTTCCCTTTCAT
>NW_025169145.1:0-1738 GCF_004010195.1 Chiloscyllium plagiosum | reverse complement strand
AGGAAGGATTGGTCTAATCTAAACTGGAAAGCAGCCAATATCTTAGCAGGGAGATTTGTTCCGTCTATGTAGGGAGACTTTATGTGGATAGAGTTGACAAGTGGGATATTCCAAGTAGCATTACAAATGGTAGGATGGATGGAGAAGTTTATGAATGTGAGAAGAGCACATCAATTAGAAAAGAAGAACGAGAGAATCAAAAATTTATAGTAATTCTGAAGCACGAAATTGCATTTATTTCAATGTGAGGGGTCTTACAGGGGAGGCTGATGAAGTCGGGAATTGGAATGCCCAAAACTTTCCCTCACGTTTCCTTCAGCCACTTCCCCTGCCTAATGCACAAAAGAAGGTCTAGTTTTGCTCCTTCTCGGTTCGAATCATCCCGATATTGATGAATTACAATCATAATTTAAGAACATGGCATCGGGACATCATATGTATTACATAAAATTGGTTGAGAGATGTTGAACTCGGAAATGTAGTGCTGGGAAAGCACAGCAGGTCAGGCAGCATGTGAAGAGCAGGAAAATCAACGTTTTGGTCAAAAGCCTTTCATCAGGAATGGGCTGATGAAGGGCTTTTGCTTGAAGCGTCGATTTTCCTGCTCCCTGGATGCTGCATGACCTGCTGTGCTTTTCCATTACCACTCTCTCGACTCTAACTTCCAGCATCTGCAGTCCTAACTTTCGCATGAGAGTTGTTCAAGACTGGCAATTCAATGTTCCAGCTATTAAGTGTTAAAGAGAGGGTGGAAAATATATGCAGAGGGCAGGGAGGGGGCGGTCTGCCATTTTTGATTAAGGAATAAATTACTGCTGGAACTGGGGGAGATATTTCTGAAAAATTATCCAGTTAAAATATGCAGGTAGTATTAAAAATTAAAAAAGATATAAAGTTCACTTTGAACAGATTGCACTAAATGTTCTTGCACTAAAAGCCGTCCTGTGAAAATATATTAATTGAAATTAAAAATAAGAAATGAAAGAACACGTTGATTGTATTGTACCATATGCTTTCCAACAGTAAGAAAGAAATTGAGAAACAAACATGTCAGGAAATCTCGGATATATATAAGCTTAATAAGGTTGTAATAATGGGGGATTTTAATTTTCTTAAAATTAATTGGGACTACCACAACGTTAAAGGGTTGGATGGTGATGAATTTGGCAAATATGTTCATGAAAAGTTTCTTCATCAATATCCGGATGATTCTAACAGAGAAGGAGCAAAACTAGGCCTTCTATTGTGCATTAGGCAGGGCAAGTGACTGAAGTAAACGTGAGGGAAAGTTTTGGGCATTCCAATCATAATTCTATTAGTTTCGTAATGGTTGTGGAAAAGAATAAGCCTTTCATTTTTTTGTTAAATTGGAGTACCATAAATTTTAATGGTTAGGCCTCTCAAAGATCATGAAGGATATCGATGTTTTGAACCCAGGAGATGGGGAATAAAATCATCCCATTCCTGGTGCAACAGACAGCAAAAAATACGCACTATTGCCTGCACCTCACATTCATCCAGCTTGAACACTATCTGCTATCTGTCAGTATATTGACCCATTTCATCTAGATTCTTTTGTATTCTTATAAAACATTCTTCACTGTCCACTGTGCCACCAGTTTTGGTGTCATCCACAAACTTACGAACCATGCCTATGATATTCTCACGCAAATCATTTACATAAATGACAAACAAAGAAAACTCTGAACCAACCTCTGTGGAACACAGCTGGGCACAA
>NW_025169144.1:0-1738 GCF_004010195.1 Chiloscyllium plagiosum | reverse complement strand
TAGTCCCCACCCTGAATATATAGTTAGTCCACAACCTGAATATGTAGGCAGTGCCCAACCCTGAATATATAGGCAGTCCCCACCATGCATATATAGGCAGTGCCCACCCTGAATATATAGGCAGCCCCAACCCTGAGTATATAGGCAGTCCCCACTCTGAATATATAGGCAGTGCCCAACCTAAATACATAGGCAGTACCCACTCTTTATAGTTAGTCCCCACCCTGAATATATAGGCAGTACCAACCCGGAATATATAGGCAGTCCCCACCCTGAATATATAAGCAGTGCCCACCATTAATACATAGGCAGTCCCCACCCTGCATATATAGGCAGGGCCCACCCTGAATATATAGGTAGTCCCAACCCTGAATTTATAGGTAGTCCCCACTCAGAATGTATAGGCAGTCCCATCCTAAAAATATAGGTAGTCCACACCCTGAATATTTAGGCAGTCCCAGCCCTGAATATATAGGCAGTACCCACCCTGAAGATTTCGGTAGACCCCACCCTGAATATATGGGTAGTCTCACACTGAGTATATAGGCAGTCCCCACCCTGATTATATAGGTAGTGCCCAACCATGCATATATAGGCAGTGCCCACCCTGAATATATAGGCAGTCCCCACCCTGAATATATAGGCAGTCCCAACCCTGAATATATAGGCAGTCCCCACCATGAATATATAGGTAGTCCCCACCCTGAATACATAGGCAGTCCCAACCTGATTATATAGGCAGTCCCAACACTGAATATATAGGCAGTCCCCACCCTGAATATATAGGCAGTCCCCACCATGCATATATAGGCAGTGCCCACCCTGAATATATAGGCAGTACCAACCCTGAATATATAGGCAGTCCCCACCCTGAATATATAGGCAGTGTCCACCATGAATATATAGGCAGTGCCCAACCTAAATACATAGGCAGTACCCACCCTGAATATATAGACAGTCACAACCCTGAATATATAGGTAGGCTCCACCCTGAATATGTAGGTAGTCTCACCCTGAATATATAGGCAGTACCCACTCTGAATATATGGGCAATACCCACCCTGAATATATAGGCAGTCCTTCCCTGAATATATAGGCAGTCCCCACTCTGAATTATATAGGCAGTACCCACCATGAATATATAGGCAGTCCCCATCATGAATATATAGGTAGTCTCACCTTGAGTATATAGGCAGTCCCCACTCTGAATACATAGGTAGTCCCCACCATGAATACATAGGTAGTCTCACCTGAGTATATAGGCAGTGCCCACCCTGAATATATAAGCTGCCCCCACCCAGAGTATATATGCAGTCTCTACCCTGAATATATAGGAAGTCTCACCTTGATTATAGAGGCAGTCCCCACCCTGAATATATAGGCACTCACCCACCCTAAATATATAGGTAGTCTCACCTGAGTATATAGGCAGTGCCCACCATGAATATATAGGCTGTCTCCACCCTGAGTATATACGCAGTCCCCACCCTGAATATATAGGTAGTCACACCCCGAGTATGTAGGCAGTGCCCACCCTGAATATATAGGCAGTCCCCACCCTGAATATATAGGCAGTGCCCAACCTGAATACATAGGCAGTACCCACACTGAATATATAGATAGACCCCGCCCTGAGTATATAGGTAGTCCCCAGCCTTAATATATAGGCAGTGCCCAACCATGAATATATAGGCAGTGCCCACCGTGCATATATAGGCAGTCCCCACCCTGAATAAAG
>NW_025169143.1:0-1738 GCF_004010195.1 Chiloscyllium plagiosum | reverse complement strand
CACACACACTCTCCCTCTCACACACACACACTCTCCCTCTCTCACACACGATAGCAGACGATGATATATCCCTCCCAGATCGTTTCAACGCCTTCTATGCTCACTTTGAGCAGAATTTCGGCGGAGAGATAACACCTACTCCGACAAGTCCTGACGAACCTATCCCAACAGTCGCTGCATCAGAGGTCAAGTCAGTTTTCCTTCGTGTGAATCCAAGGAAAGCAATGGGACCAGACGGCGTACCAGGCCGTGCACTCAGAGCATGTGCAGACCAACTGGCAGGGGTCTTCTCGGACACCTTCAACCTCTCTCTGCAGCAGGCCCCTGTCCCGGCCTGTTTCAGGAGGGCCAAAATCATCCCTGTGCCTAAGGAGGCTCATGCAGCCTGTCTCAATGACTACTGCCCAGTGGCCCAAACTTCGGTGGTCATGGAGTGCTCTGAAAGGCTGGTCACGGCCTTAATCAACTCCAGCCTCCCCACTACTCTTGACCCACTCCAATTGGCCTATCGGACCAACAGATCCACGTCAGATGCCATATCACTTGCCCTTCACTCCTCCCGCGAACATCTTGACACCAAGAGCAGCTATGTAAGAATCCGACTCATCGACTACAGTTCAGCCTCCAACACTATTATCCCCTCGAGACTGATTACTAAACCTAGTGATCTCGGACTAAGCCCCACTCCCTGCAACTGGATCCTCGATTTCCTGACCCACAATCAGTAAAGATCGGGGACAATATTTCATCCTCACTAACACTCAACACTGGAGCCCCCCCAGGGGTCTGTGCTCAGCCCCCGACTGTACTCGCTGTATACCCCTGACTGCGTCGCCAAATACCAGACTAATGCCATTTACAAGTTCGCTGATGACACCACCATAGTCGGCCGAATCTCAGATGGCGATGAAACAGGTTACAGACGGGGGTGGAAGAAATGCTGTCAAAACCAAGGAACTCATTACTGACTTTCGGTGGGATATTTCTCATGCCCCACCCTACCCATTAACAGCACAGATGTGGAATGAGTGGAGAATGTCAAGCTCTTGGGAGTGGTCATCCACAACGAGCTTTCTTGGACTCTTCATGTGGACGCACTGGTTACAAAGGCCCAACAACGTCTCTTCTTCCCTCAGGCAGCTGAGGAAATTTGGCATGACGGCGAATACCCTCGCCAAGTTTTATAGGTGTGTCATCGAGAGCGATCTGTCTGGATGTATCACTGCCTGGTATGGCAGCTGTACCATTCAGGATCGGAGACGGTTACAGAGAGTGGGGAACTCGGCCCGGACAGTCACAAAGGCCAACCTCCCATCTATAGAATCCATCTCCCAGGCCCCACTGTCAAGGAAAGGCCGCCAGCATTCTCAAAGATCCACCCCACCCTGGCAATGTTTCTCTACAACCTCTACCATCGGGGAGAAGGTACAGAAGCCTGAACACACGCACCAGCCGGTTTCGAAACAGCTTCTACCCTCCTGTTGTTAGATTACTGAATGGACTCACAAACTCTTCACATTCGCCTGTACCTATGTTTTTGTTTTTGCCGCTGTTTACCTATTATTTACTTATCTATGCGACTTAACTCTGGGATCTGTCTGTGTTGCTCACTGTGTTTCACTGTGTCTCGGTCCACGTGACAATAAATTCAATTCAATTCAATTCAATTCAATTCAAACACACTCTCCCTCTCTCTCACACACACACACACACACTCTGTCTCTCTCTCTCTCACTCC
>NW_025169142.1:0-1738 GCF_004010195.1 Chiloscyllium plagiosum | reverse complement strand
AGCAGCGAGAGGCCCAAGAACAGATCCCTGCAGAACACCACTGGTCACTGGACTCCAGACAGAATCCTTCCCATCCACTACCACTCACTACTCTTTCAGCCAGCCAATTCTGTATCCAGACAGCCACATTTCCCTGTATCCCATACCTCCGAACTTTCTGAATGAGCCTAACGTGGGGAACCTTATCAAAGGCCCTACTGAAATCCATATACACCACATCCATTGCTCAACCTTCATCAATTTGTCTCGTCACATCCTCAAATAAAACTCAATAAGGCTTGTGAGGCATGAGCTACCCCTCACAAAGCCACGCTGACTACTTCTCAGAATCCTTTCCGGGATCTTGCTTACGACAGATATAAGAGTAACTGGTCTGTAATTCCCAGGGATTTCCCTATTCCCTTTCTTGAACAGAGGAACAACATTCCCCTCCCTCCAATTATCTGGTACTACTCTGTTGGAGAGTGAGGATGCAAAGATGATTGCCAGAGGTGGAGCAATCTCATTCCTCGCTTTCCATGGTAACCTTGGAGATATCTGATAAGCCCTGGGGACTTATCTATCTTGATGCTTCCCAGAATTTCCAGCACATCCACTTTCTTAATATCAATCTGTACAAGCTTATTAACCTGGTCCACTGTGTTCCCATATCAACAAGCTCCCCCTCTCTAGTCATTGTTGTTTTTACCTTTCCCTCTCTCTAGTGAATACTGAAGCAAAAATCTCCTTTAGGGCCTCCCCTATCTCTTTAGACTCCAGACACAAGCTCCCTCCACTATCCCTGATTGGCTCTACCCTCTCTCTGATCATTCTCTTATTCCACACAAGTATAGAACGCTTTTGGGTTTTCCCTAATCCTTCAAGCCAAGGCTTTCTCATGCCCCCTCCTAGCTCTCCTCAATCCATTTTTGAGTTCTTTCCTCGCTACCCTGTAATCCTCTAAAGCTGTGCCAGATCCTTGCTTCCTCAACCTTAAGTAAGCTTCCTTCTTCCTTGTGACGAGAAGCTCCTCTGCTCTTATTGTCCAACACTCCTTCACCTTCCCAATCCTTGCCTGTCTCAGTGGGACAAAGTTATCCAACACTCGCAACAGTGCTCTTTAAACAGCCTCCACATTTCTGTTAGAACATAGAACAATACAGCACAGAACAGGCCCTTCGGCCCATGATGTTGTGCTGAACATTTGTCCTAGCTTAAGCACCCATCCATGTACCTATCCAATTGCTGCTTAAAGGTCACCAAAGATTCTGACTCTGCCACTCCCACAGGCAGCGCATTCCATGCCCCCACCACTCTCTGGGTAAAGAACCCACCCCTGACATCCCCCCTATACCTTCCACCCTTCACCTTAAATTTATGTCCCCTTGTAACATTCTGTTATACCGGGGGAAAAAGTCTCTGACTGTCTACCCTATTGATTCCCCTGATCATCTTATAAACCTCTATCAAGTCACCCCTCATCCTTCGCCGTTCCAATGAGAAAAGGCTGAGCACACTTACGGTTTGACCAGCCTGTCTTAGAAAACGGCTTCAGAGTGGAACTCAGTGCCAGCAGCCTCAGACTGAACTTACAGTCCAGCCCAGTACCAATGTATGGGCAGGAAAGATAGAGATAAGCTTTTTTCACAGGATGAAGGACTCAATAACGAGAGGTCACACTTTCAAGGTAGAGGTGAGAGGTTTCAAGAGGATACGTGCGGCAAGTACCAAAGGGTAACTAGGGAGAGAATAGGGCCCC
>NW_025169141.1:0-1738 GCF_004010195.1 Chiloscyllium plagiosum | reverse complement strand
CTTTGTTATGGAGTGTGTGTATGTGGGATATGCCTTTGCCATGGAGTGTGTGTATATGGGATACTGTCATTGCAATGGAGTGTGTGTATATGGGATACTGCCATTGATATAGAGTGCATATATGGGATACTGGCTTTGCTATGGAGTGTGTGTATATGGGATACTGCCTTTGTTATGGAGTGTGTGTATCTGCGATACTGCCTTTACTTTGGAGTGTTTGTATATGGGATACTGCCTTTGATATAGAGTGTGTATATAGGACACTGCCTTTGCTATGGAGTGTGTGTATCTAGGATACTGCCTTTGCTAAGGAGTGTGTATGTATGTGGGATACTGCCTTTGTTATGGAGAGTGTGTATATGGGATACTGCCTTTGTTATGGAGTGTGTGTATCTGCGATACTGCCTTTGTTATGGAGAGTGTGTATATGGGATACTGCCTTTGTTATGGAGTGTGTGTGTATCTGGGATACTGGCTTTGCTATGGAGAGTCTGTGTATGTGGGACATGCCTTTGTTATGGAGTATGTGCATGTGGGTTACTGCCTTTGCTATGGACTGTTTGTATATGGGATACTGCCTTTGCTATGGAATGTGTGTATAGGGAATACCTACTTTGTTATGGAGTGTGTGTATCTTGGAAACTGCCGTTGCTATGGAGTGTGTGTATGTGGGATATGCCTTTGCCATGGAGTTTGTGTATATCGGATACTGCCTTTGATATAGAGTGCATATATGGGATACTGGCTTTGCTATGGAGTGTGTGTATATGGGACACTGCCTTTGCTATGGAATGTGAGTATATGGGATACTGCTTTTGCTATGGAGTGTGTGTATTTAGGATACTGGCTTTGCTAAGGAGTGTGTGTGTATGTGGGACACTGCCTTTGCTATGGAATGTGAGTATATGGGATACTGCTTTTGCTATGGAGTGTCTGTGTATGTGGGATATGCCTTTGTTATGGGGAGTGTGCATGTGGGATACTGCCTTTGCTATGGAGTGTGTGTATATGGGATACTGCTTTTGCTGTGGAGTGTGTGTATCGGGGATACTGCCTTTGCTCTGGAATGTGTGCATATGGATATTGCCTTTGATATAGAGTACGTATCTTGGATACTGGCTTTGTTATGGAGTATGTGTATATGGGATACAGCCTTTGCTATGGAGTGTGTGTATATGGGATACTGCTTTTGCTGTGGAGTGTGTGTATCGGGGATACTGCCTTTGCTCTGGAATGTGTGCATATGGATATTGCCTTTGATATAGAGTGCGTATCTTGGATACTGGCTTTGTTATGGAGTGTATGTATATGGGATACAGCCTTTGGTATGGAATGTGAGTGTATATGGGATACTGCCTTTGATATGGAGTGTGTGTATATGGGATACAGCCTTTGCTATGGAGAATGTGTGTGTCTGGGATACTGCCTTTGCTATGGAGTGTGTGCACGTGGAATACTGCCTTTGATATGGAGTGTGTGTATCTGGGATACTGCCTTTGCTATGGAGTGTGTGCACATGGGATACTGCCTTTGATATGGAGTGTGTGTATATGGGATACTGCCTTTGTTATGGAGTGTGTGTATCGGGGATACTGCCTTTGCTCTGGAATGTGTGCATATGGGATATTGCCTTTGATATAGAGTGCGTATCTTGGATACTGGCTTTGTTATGGAGTGTGTGTATATGGGATACAGCCTTTGCTATGGAGTATGTGTGTATCTGGGATACTGCCTTTGC
>NW_025169140.1:0-1738 GCF_004010195.1 Chiloscyllium plagiosum | reverse complement strand
CTCCTCCTAAGCTTCCCACTAAGTTCTGGGAAACACCTGATCAGATCTCAGGGATTTCAGAGGTTTCTCTCTGTTTTTGGTTTCTAGATATGCAGTGCCTCCTCTACTCTGAGATGAACTCTTTTGAGGCATCGCTATGTATTTCCCAATTTCCTTAGTTTCCATACACCTACTAATGCAAAATATTTGCTCAGTGTCTCATCCATCTCTTGTGTCTCACACATAGACAGCTAAGTTGGTCTTTAAGCGGCTGCATTGTCTCCTTGGTTATTTTTGTACCCTTACCCTGCATTAATGGAATCGTTTGGGATTTTCGTTAACTCTATTTGACAAAGTGACTTCATGCCCATTTTTGACCCTCGTGATTTCCGACTGCCCTTATATCCTTTTTCGGATTCACTCGATCCCAGCTGTCTACACCTGATATATATATCTCCTATTTCTTGACCAGAGTCTTGATTTCTCTTGTCATACTGCTTTCCCTGCACTGACGAGATTTGCCCTTCACACAAACAGGAACATACCATCACTGAACTCTTATGATCTCGTGTTTAAGTGCTTCCCAATTCCCAACCGTCCCTTTTCCAGCGAATAGCCCGCTATCTCCACCCCAACCAGATTTTCAAAGTTCCTGTCAGACACCGTCAAACCTGGCCTCACTCCACTTTGAAACATTCATTTTTTAAATCAATTTTACCCGTTTTCATAACAGTTTTCAAACTAATACAATTACGATTACTTGCTCCGACGTCTGCCCCCCAGAACATCTCAGGCAATTGTCCTGCTCCGTTTCGCAACAGAGGTTCAAGCATTCCACAACCTCTAGTAGGTGCTTCCATATATTGAATACGAAATTTTCCTTGCATAAACCTCATCAATTACTCCCCATCCAAGACCTTAACACTATGACAGTCCCAAAATATGTTTGAAAAGTTAAAAATCACCGACTATAATTCGAATGTGCTTAGACATAGCTGAGACCTCCTTACATATTCACTTGCGAATTTCCAATTGACTATTGAGAGGACTATATTACACTCCCAGTAAGGTGATCACCCCTTTCTCAAAATTAGGTTCCATCCATGTAACGTCACTGGGCAGTCTCCCAGGAATTTCCTCGCAACATCCAGCCATAATGTGCTTCTGAACCAGAAGTACCATTCCTCCTCCTCTCTTGTTTCCCCCCTCACCCCGACTGTTCTTTATATAGCATCTGCACCCCTGAAGATTAAGTGGCCAGTCCTGTTCATCCCTGAGCCACCTTTCTGTAATGGTTATGATATCCCCACCCCACATTCCCATTCATGTCCTAAGTTCACATGTCCCATGTATCAGGCATCTTGCACTCAAGTAAATGCTGCTTTTCAGTCTTACCTCATTTATGCCAAACTGTTGCCTGCCTTGACTCTTAGAATGGTTCACCGTGTCTATTTTACCATCCTCAACCTTTTCCTTTTTCTCACTATTGTGTTGAGTCTCACCATCACCCTTACCATTTTGAAGTCTTCAGGGTACCACGAGAAAGATTTCCTGCAAGAGTAGTGGTCCCTTTCCAATTCAAGTGAAACATGTCCCTCTTATACATGTCATTTCTGTTGCTGAAGAGACCTCAATGATCGGAAAATGTGAATCCTAGCCCCTGCGACAGCTCCTCAGCCACGCATTTATCTGCTCGGTCTTTCTTTTTGTTCCAACTCTCAATATCCCATTAGTTTTTAAACAAAGCCCAGCATTATGT
>NW_025169139.1:0-1738 GCF_004010195.1 Chiloscyllium plagiosum | reverse complement strand
ACCTGGTACAATCTGAAAAACTTCTACATTTGTCCTAACTCCCCCTCCCCCCCACCTGTCCACAATGGTACAGTACAGCCTTCAGCAAATAAAACCTGAATCCATGCAACATTGGTCACTGTAACTGTCCTGAAGAGCCCTGCTTGAAACCTTGACTCTCTTCCTCCTGAGATGCTGCCGGACCTGCTGTGCCTTTTCCAGCACCACGTTCTATCTGCAGCCCCCATTGTCTCCACATTCCTAATGACGTGCTGAACCCACCCATTGCCCTGTTGTATCTGGGCTCCCATTTGGAGCGAGCTGCCTGAGCAAGATCCACCAACACAATCCCTTTCCATCAAGGAATGGGAAACACCAGGTGACACTGCGAGGTGAGTTGTTACAAAACCCACCTGACCGATAGCAGGCTGTGAGCTACCACAGAGAGAGGGTGGTCTTCCGAAACACTTTCGAGACCAGCCAGGGCCAGTGCTCAGCCAAACTCCATCAATGTGGCCTCAGTGTAAACCCATTATGCACATTATAGGGAAACACACAATGCTGCATATTACTGAGGAGCCTCCGAACTAAGGATCTATTCATTTTAAATTCAGTCAGTGAGAACACTATTGTCTGACAATGGGATTTGCCTTGCTGAATGGAAATATATTATTATCAGTTGTTGGTAGAAATAAGGATGATTCAATGCAGAGGTTTATATAAGTTAAGTTGTTACAAGACTTACCAGGAACACCAACGACAGCGAGGATGGTCTCGTACACTCTCTCGATCATTTCCCTGAGAAGATACATTTCGCTGTTTGTGACACAACCTTACCCTTCCTGCTGCTGGCAATCTGTCGGAATCGGAGAATTCTCCATGAGATTGAGCTGACACAGTTCCAGAGACATTGTTTTATATTGTGTGGTATCCCCACTGGGAAACCGTGATCATATCTTTTTATATCATTTTGAACAAACAATTAATGACAACAGGTTTATTTTAATGAAGTTGTAGCATTGAGATTTAAGTCCGAATTTGAATACCCCAAAGACTGGATTAATCTGATCCTGTTCGGTTTCAAATGTTATTTCCAATTTGTCTTCAACAATAATACTTGCAATATTTCACTCACTATCAGTCCCATCAGCATCTAAATATGTTTCAGTATTCTTTTCAGTGATGACCTTCATTCTGCTGAGGTTATTCAGATATTCAATATCTCATGTTGTCGAGCTCCTTGAGAGCTATTCCACTGCACACTGTTATCCCACTGCTTTCTTTGTTAATCCAGTTACACGACTGATTTGGGAAATTCTCTCTGTGAATGAGCACTCTAACACTGAACCTGAAGCTGATACACCAACAGCTGGAACTTCCACTCGGTCACATAATCATAATCAAAATAATCATAACCTTCAGTTCCAAAATCAGAAAATGATGACATCATACAGGATAGAGATGGCCCTTCACTTCATCGAGTTTTTATCCCTAAACTCCTACTCAAAGCTACTCAGGGCTGGACAATGGGAAGCCTTCAAACATGAGATAATGAGAGTCCATACAGAATGTATTCCTGTTCGGGTGAAAGGCAAGGCTGGTAGGTGTAGGGAATGCTGGATGACTTGAGAAATTGAGGTTTTATTTGAGAAAAAGAAGGAAGCATATGTCAGGTATAGGCAGCAGAAATCAAGTGAATCCTGGGATGAGAATAAATGCAGTAGGTATATATTTAAGAGGAGAATCAGGAAGGCAAAAA
>NW_025169138.1:0-1738 GCF_004010195.1 Chiloscyllium plagiosum | reverse complement strand
GTAATATCTGGACAAAATCATCTAAAATACTTTGTCTTATACAAAATCTATGTTTGATAAACATGATAAAGAGATAAATATTTTCCCATTTTGTTAAGATATTAAGAAGGAGGAGGTGTTCGGTGTCTTGAAAAGCACTAAAGTAGATAAGACCCCCCCCCGGGGACTGATGGGATCTATCCCAGGATAGAGGAGGACACAGGACAGGGATTGCTAGAGTGTTGACAGAGACCTTTATAGGAGAAAGTAAGGACTCCAGATGCTGAAAAATGTGGTGCTCGAAAGACAAAGCAGGTCAGGCAGCATCTGAGGAGTAGGAGAATTGACGTTTTAGGCATAAGCCATTCATCAGGACTGATCCCACATGGACTCCGGACTATATTCAGACCAACATAATTTGGACCTGAACAGGACAACCACTACTTACTACAAATCCGAAACCTTCAGCAATGATTCTCTTTTCAGATCCTCCGCTCTATGTTAGCAGCCATGCGCCACCACCTAATCTCCCTGCAGTCAGCCCTGCCTCAGCTCAGAACCAGACCTGCAATAGACCTCTGCTGTTCTACATCTTCAGAAGAATTCACATGCTCAACAAACATTTTTTCTCCACCATATCGGACATAAGATTCTGATGAAGGGCTTATACTCAAAATGTCAATTCTCCTGCTCCTTGGATGCTGCCTGACCTGCCATGTCTTTCCAGGATCACACTCTCGACAGAGACCTTTATAACCTCTTTAACCACAGGCAAGGTCACAGAAGACTGGAAATTAGCCAGTGAAGTTTCTTTGTTAAAGAAGT
The DNA here is from genome assembly GCF_004010195.1 of Chiloscyllium plagiosum. Lineage (NCBI taxonomy): Eukaryota > Metazoa > Chordata > Chondrichthyes > Orectolobiformes > Hemiscylliidae > Chiloscyllium > Chiloscyllium plagiosum. The sequence goes on along the minus strand of NW_025169138.1, from coordinate 934 downwards.
ACAACTGGTATTTTCTAGGAAATTGTAAACAAGTGAGTTTACATTCATCATAGTGAAATTATTGGAAAAGATTCTGAGGAACAGGATTTACTTGCACTTTGAAAAGAATTAGGGATATTTATTAGTTATAGTTAGCAAGGTTTTATGCAGGGGAGATCTTGTCTCACAAACTTAATTAAGTTTTTGAGGAAATGAAGAAGATGATTGATGATGGTAAGGTAGTTGATTTTGTTTACATGTACTTTGCTAGTACATTTGACAAGATCCCTCACAGTAGGCTGGTCCAGAAGATTAGGTCACATGGGATTCATGGTGAGTTGGTAAGTTGGATACAAAATTGATAATAGAAGACAGAGGGTAGTGTGGAGAGGTATTTTCTGAATGGAGGTCTGTAACCAGTGCTGTTCCTCTGTTGTTTGTAATATATATAAATGATTTGGATGAAAATGTAGATGATCTGATTAGTAAGCTTGCAGACAATATGAACATTGATGGAATTGTGGATAGTGATGAAGAATATCAAGGATACAGCAGGATCTAAATCAATTGGAAAGTTGGGTGGAGAAATGGCAGATGGAGTTAAATCTGGACTGGTGTGAGATGATGCATTTTGAGAAGTCAAGTATAATAGGAAAGAATACAGTAAATGGTCAGACACTTAGAAGCATTCATATACAGAGGGATCTTGGGATCCATGACAATAGCTCCTGCAAATGGCAACACATATGGATAAAGTGATAAAGGAGACATTAGGCATGCTTGTCTACATCAATCAGGGCATGAATTATAAAAGTTGTAGTTATGCTGCAATTATATAAGACATCAGACCATATTTGGAGTATCTTGCGCAGTTCTGGTCACCGCACTATTGGAAGGATTTGGAGAAATTTAACAGGATGTTGTCCAGATTGGAGTCTATTAGGTACAGAGAGAG
>NW_025169137.1:0-1738 GCF_004010195.1 Chiloscyllium plagiosum | reverse complement strand
CAGAGTCAAAAAGTGTGGTGCTGGAAAAGTACAGCAGATCAGGCAGCATCCGAGGGGCAGGAGAGTCGATGTTTCGGTCGTAAACTCTTCATCAGGAAGCCATTGGTGCATTCCTTTATTTGTTTCATCCCATGATTCACAGAATGTTGGGAAAAGTACTTACTCAGGAAGGCAGCACTGTATATCACACTGAAATGGAAAGAAGTCAATCAGTTGGTTGGGCAGGGTGTAGAAAATTTGAAGGGAAGTATAGACTGATTGAATAAATTACAAACATAAGGATAGGTAAATCCCCTGGGCCAGATGGGGTTGCCCTCGGTTACTCCAGGAAGTGACGGGAGAGATTGGTGTGCCTTTGGCGATGATCTTTGCGTCCTCACTGTCCACTGGAGCAGTGCCAGCCAGATGATTGGAGGATGACAAATGTTATTCCCTCGTTCAGGAAAGGGAATAGGGATAACTCTTGGATTGACCGAATAGTCAGTCTTACATCAGTGGTGGGCAAAGTATTGCAGATGTTTCTGACAGACAGGATTTTCAATGACTTATAAACGATAGTTTGATTAGAGATAGTCAGCATGGCTTTGTGAGGAGCAGGTCATCCATAAGAAACCTTACTGAATTCTTTGAAGATGTAAAAAACCCGTTGATGAAGGTAGACCTGTAGATGTGGTGAACAAGTATTTTAGCAAGGCGTTCCCAATTTAGGCTCACTCAGAATGTACGGAAGCATGGCGCGCAGAGACATTTGGCTGTTTGGATACGGGTGTGGCTGGCCCATAGAAAACAGAAGATGGTAACAGATGGAAAGTATTTCGCCTGGAGGTCAGTGACCAGTGGTGTTCCACAGGGATCGGCTCTGGGACCTCTGTTCTTTGTTATTTTTATTAATGACTTTGATGCGGAAGTGGACAAGTAGGTTCGTAAGTTTGCCGATGACACGAAGTTGGTGGGATTGTGGATAGCGTGGAGGGCTATTGTAGGTTGCAACAGGATATTGACAGGATGAGAGCTGGGCTGATAAGTAGCAGATAGAATTCGACCTTAAAAAGTGTGAATCAATTTATTTTGGAAGGTTTCATAAAGAATACAGGGTTAAAGGCATAATTCCTGGCAGTGTGTAGTGACAGAGGGATCTTGGGGTCATTGTCCATAGATCTCTCAAAGTTGCCACCCAAGTTCACAGTGCTGTTGAGAAGGAATACGGTGTGTTGTCTTTCATTATCAGGGGTATTGAGTTTAAGAGCAGCGAGGTTATTTCTTTGCTCTGTGAAGTTGTGGTACAAACGCACAGAATATTGTGTTCAGTTCTGGTTGCCTCATTATCGGAAAGACTTGGAAGCCTCAAAGGGTGTGCAGAGCAGACTTACCAGTGTGCTGCCTGGACTGGAGGGCATGTCTTACAAAGAAAGGTTGAGCGGATGGGGCTTTCCTCCAGCGGTAGTAGAAGAGTCAGATACATTAGGGATATTTTCGAAGACTCTTGGATAGACATACAAAAGTTAGTGCATTGAAGGTTATGTAGGTTAGTCTGATCTTAAAGTATGATAAAAGGCTGGCAAAACGTTGAGGGCTGAAGCGCCTGCACTGTGCTGCACTGTTCTATGTTCCAAGTTGCACTCAGCTTGTGGATTCTCATCAGTTGGTGAATGTGTGAGGGAGTGAGGTGTGTGAGGGAGTGAAGCGTGTGAGGTTAGGAAGGTGAGGATGGGCGTTAGACCAAGACTTCCAGTTTTGA
>NW_025169136.1:1377-1738 GCF_004010195.1 Chiloscyllium plagiosum | reverse complement strand
CTTGGTCGCCCAGTGTTGTGGTCTCTCAGCTGCTCTGTGTGTTGGTCTCTTGGTTGCCCGGTGTGATGGTCTCTCAGCTGCCCAGTGTGGTGGTCTCTCAGTCGCCTGGTGTGGTGGTCTCTCAGTCATCCAGTGTGGTAGTCTCTTGGTCGCCCGGTGTGGTGGTATCTTGCTCCCCCAGTGTGCTGTTCTCTCAATCGCCCAGTGTTGTGGTCTCTCAATTGCCCGGTGTGGTGGTCTCTCAGTCGCCCGGTGTGATGGTCTCTCAGCTGCCCAGTGTGGTGGTCTCTTGGTCGCCCGGTGTGATGGTCTCTCAGTCACCCGGTGTGATGGTCTCTTGGTTGCCCAGTGTGGTGGTCTC
>NW_025169136.1:0-296 GCF_004010195.1 Chiloscyllium plagiosum | reverse complement strand
GCCCGGTGTGGTGGTCTCTCAGTCGCCCGGTGTGGTGGTCTCTTAGTCGCCCGGTGTGGTGGTCTCTCAGTCGCCCGGTGTGATGGTCTCTTGGTCGCCCAGTGTGGTGGTCTCTCAGTTGCCCTGTGTGGTGGTCTCTCAATCGCCCAGTGTTGTGGTCTCCCTGCTGCCCGGTGTGGTGGTCTCTTGGTCACCCAGTGTGATGGTCTCTCAGTCACCCTGTGTGGTGGTCTCTCAGTTGCCCGGTGTGGTGGTCTCTTGGTCGCCCTGTGTGATTATCTCTTGGTCGCCCAGTG
>NW_025169135.1:0-1738 GCF_004010195.1 Chiloscyllium plagiosum | reverse complement strand
CCTGTACTAACTGGGGTCCCATTCCCGTACTAATTGGGGTTCCATCCCGGTACTAACTGGGGTTCCATTCCTGTACTAACTGGGGTTCCATTCCCGTACTAACTGGGGTTCCACTCGTGTATTAACTGGGGTTCCATCCCTGTACTAACTGGGGTTCCATTCCCGTACTAACTGGGATTCCACTCCTGTACTAACTGGGGTTCCATTCCTGTACTAAGTGGGGTTCCATTCCCGTACTAACTGGGGTTCCATCCCTGTATTAACTGCGGTTCCATTCCGGTACCAATTGGGTTCCATTCCTGTACTAACTGTGTTCCATTCCTGTACTAACTGGGGTTCCATTCCTGTACTTACTGGGTTCCAATCCTGTACTAACTGGGGTTCCATTCCCTTACTAACTGGGGTTCCATTCCCGTACTAACAGGGGTTCCATTCCCGTACTAACTGGGGTTCCATTCCCTTACTAACTGGGGTTCCATTCCCGTACTAACTGGGGTTCCATTTCCGAATTAATTTGGGTTCCATTCCCGTACTAACTGGGGCTCCATCCCGGTACTAACTGGTGTGCCATTCCTGTACTAACTGGGGTTCCACTCCCGGACTAACTGGGGTTCCATTCCCGTACTAACTGGGGTTCCACTCCCGTACTAACTGGGATTCCACTCCCGTACTAACTGGGATTCCATTCCTGTTCTAACTGGGATTCCATTCCCGTACTAACTGGGTTCCATTCCCGTACTAACTGGGGTTCCATTCCCGTACTAATTGGGGTTCCATTCCCGTACTAACTATGGTTGCATTCCTGTACTAACTGGGGTTGCATCCCTGTACTAACTGGGGTTCCATTCCCATACTAACTGGGGTTCCATCCCGGTAGTAACTGGTGTTCCATTCCCGTACTAACTGGGGTTCCACTCGTGTATTAACTGGGGTTGCATTCCTGTACTAACTGGGGTTCCATTCCCGTACTAACTGGGTTCCATTCCCGTACTAACTGGGGTTCCACTCCTGTACTAACTGGAGTTCCATTCCCGTACTAACTGGAGTTCCATTCCTGTACGAACTGGGGTTCCATCCCTGTACTAACTGGGGTACCATTGCCCTAATAACTGGGGTTCCATTCCCGTACTAACTGGGGTTCCACTCCCGTACTAACTGGGGTTCCATTCCCGTACTAACTGGGGTTCCATCCCTGTACTAACTGCGGTTCCATTCCTGTACTCACTGCGGTTCCATTCCCGTACCAACTGGGTTCCATTCCTGTACTAACTGGGTTCCATTCCTGTACTAACTGGGGTTCCATTCCTGTACTTACTGGGTTCCAATTCTGTACTAACTGGGGTTCCATTCCTGTACTAACTGGGTTCCATTCCCGTACTAACTGGGGTTCCATTCCCGTACTAACTGGGGTTCCATTCCCTGACGAACTGGGATTCCATTCCTGTACTAACAGGGTTTCCATTTCCGTATTAACTTGGGTTCCATTCCCGTACTAACTGGGGCTCCATCCCGGTACTAACTGGGGTTCCTCTCCTGTACAAACTGGGGTTCCAATCCTGTACTAACTGGGGTTCCATTCCCGTACTAACTGGGGTTCCATTCCCGTACTAACTGGGGTTCCACTCCTGTACTAATTGGCTTCCATTCCCGTACTAACTGGGGTTCCACTCCTGTACTAACTGGGATTCCACTCCTGTACTAACTACGGTTCCATTCCCGTACTAACTGGGGTTCCACT
>NW_025169134.1:0-1738 GCF_004010195.1 Chiloscyllium plagiosum | reverse complement strand
ACCAAACCATCATCTCCCCGATCATACAGAACCTCATCACCTCAGGAGATCTCCCACCCACAGCTTCCAACCTCATGGTCTGGGAACACCACACTGCCCAGTTCTACCGCCTTCCCAAGATCCACAAGCCTGACCACCCTGGCTGACCCATTTTCTCAGCCTGTTCTGCTCCACCGAACTCATTTCCACCTACCTCTATACTGTCCTATTCCCCCTAGTCCAGGAACTCCCCATACACATTCGAGACACCGGCATATGGGGGATAGTGGGCTAGTATAGGTTAAGTGGGCTTGGATCGGCACAACATCGAGGGCCAAAGGGCCTGTACTGCGCTGTATTTTCTCTATGGTTTTTTTTCTATGTTCTATCTCCATCCGCCATGACCAGGGCCTCCAAGCCATTCGTTTCTTCCTTTCCCAATGTCCCCAACAGTACCCTTCCACCGACACTCTCATTCATTTGGCCAAACTGGTCCTCACCCTTAACAATTTTTCCTTCGAATCCTCCCACTTCCTCCAGACCAAAGGGATAGCCATGGGCACCCGTATGGGCCCCAACTATGCCTGTCTCTTTGTCGGCTACATAGAACAGTCCATCTTCTATAATTACACCGGCACCACTCTCCCCTCTTCCTCCGCTACATTGATGACTGCATTGGTGTCACCTCGTGCTCCTGCGAGGAGGTTGAGCAATTCATCAACTTCACCAACACATTCCACCCTGACCTTAAATTCACCTGGACCATCTCTGACACCTCCCTCCCCTTTCTGGACCTCTCCATCTCCATTAATGATGACCGACTTGACACTGACATTTTTTACAAACCCACTGACTCCCACAGCTACCTGGATTACACGTCTTTCTTAGATGCTGCCTGAACTGCTGTGCTCTTCCAGCACCACTAATCCAGAATCTGGTTTCCAGCATCTCAGTCATTGTTTTTACCTTACACCTCTTCCCACCCTACCTCCTGTAAAAATGCCATCCCATATTCCCAATTCTTCCACCTTCGCTGTATCTGCTCCCAGGTGGACCAGTTCCACCACAGAACACACCAGATGGCCTCTTTCTTTAGAGACCGCAATTTCCCTTCCCACGTGGTTAAAGATGCCCTCCAACGCACCTCATCCACATCCCGCTCCTCTGTCCTCTGACCCCACCCCTCCAACCGTAACAAGGACAGAACACCCCTGGTGCTCACCTTCCACTCTACCAATCTTCGCTTAAACCAAATCATCTGCCGACATTTCCGCTACCTCCAAACAGACCCCACCACCAGGGATATATTTCCCTCCCCACCGCTTTCCGCCTTCCACAAAGATCGTTCCCTCCATGACTACCTGGTCAGGTCCACGCCCCCCTACAACCCACCCTCCCAACCTGGCACCTTCCCCTGCCACCGCAGGAATTGCAAAACCTGTGCCCACACCTCCTCCCTCACCTCCATCCAAGGCCCTAAAAGAGCCTTCCACATTCATCAAAGTTTTACCTGCACATTCACCAATATCATTTATTGCATCCGTTGCTCCCGATGCGGTCTCCTCCACATTGGGGAGCCTGGACGCCTCCTAGCAGAGCGCTTTAGGGACACTCGCACCAATCAACCACACCGCCCTGTGGCCCAACATATCAACTCCCCCTCCCACTCAGCCGAGGACATGGAGGTCCTGGGCCTCCTCCAGCGCCGCGCCCTCACCACCCGACGCCTGGAGGAAAAACGCCTCATCTTCCACCTTGG
>NW_025169133.1:0-1738 GCF_004010195.1 Chiloscyllium plagiosum | reverse complement strand
CAAATTATGTCTGGCAAACTTTAAGTGTGTCTTTCTGCAGTCCAAGCCAGTAAAAGTGTTTTGCATTTTTACTTGATTTGTTTTCAATCCGACATGGCCCTTCGTATTAGCTCATGCGCCACCAACAACAGCTACTTTTTAAAAGTCACTGGCAATACGACTTGATGGACCTCTGCACATTCCCCGTGTGCCTGAATGTGTGGTGGTCACAACATTGTTTTTAAGATGGTACTGTTCAGGGATACTTTCGGATTCTTTTTCTGGGTATGTGCGTGATACAATTACTTAAAATTTTCATTTTTCTCCTGTAACCCCGTTAATTTAATTGATCTGAAGATGTCTTCTGCGTCAGCTATCGCCTCCTGGCTTGTCTCAAACATTTGATCAAAGAGGTCTCTGCTGATTCCACTTCAACCTTCTCTCATGTTTAAAATGGTGACTTTGTTAACTTAATACCGCACAGTCAAGAAAAAACTCAGCACGTGGATCCTCCAATAGTTCAGTAGCCTGATGTTCCACTAACTTTCAATCACAATACGCAGTACTCCTTACTCTAAATCAGCTGTGTCATTAGTAAACACAAATTGTATTCCGGAATTGAGAATTTTCTCCAGTATTCCTACCACGTCTTCCCCACTCTTTTCTGAACACTCTGAGCTCACTTTACGAATGTGAGAGCTTCTTGTCTGACTGTGAATTTCCGTTACTCGTACCCTTTTTGGAGATCTTTATTTGGGAGTTCATATCACATCTTTCAAGGTCACAGAATGAGGCGGCAAAGACCCTGTGTCTACTAATGTTTTAACTCTTCAGCTGCTGCTCCTGCTCTGTGTGAACAAACTGTGCAATAGCAGATGCACGATTTCTTTTGATCTGGCACTTCTTCGTAAACTAAACCCTGACCACTTTGTACATTCTGGTACAGCTTTCGAGCCTCCACTGTGTTTTTCATTACCACTATCACAGAATTTCCTGGCTTTTACTGTTTTCTAGGTCTGGCTTCCCAATGTTTTCCCTTACCACCAACAGTGTGATTTCATATGATCTAGTTTATTGCTGTGAAAACATCGGAGGTTCTTAACTTCTCTGTCCTCTTCAAGGGTTTCCTTACTACACTGCGATAATTTATAATTATTACCTTCACCAAGATCAACATAACCTTTTCTGCATGAGGATTTCTCTTTTCCCAATGTCTATGCTACCAAGATTGAAACTGATTTTGAAAGCCGAAATTTGATTTTTAGATCAACTCATAATCGACAGTCATTTGAGCTGTTAAACTTGCTTTTTTAACCCTCTGCTCATCCACATGAGTTTTGATTACTTCAGAAAGTATATTTTTGAAACTCCTGTCAAATTGACAATTTCTGAATTTTAAACTCCCTCTCTTTGTCCTTTCCTCTCTCCTATCCTCTTTCTTCTCTTTGTCTCTCTCTCTCTTCACTGCATCTTCTTCACTGTTTTCTATATCTTCTGCGAAAATGATTTGTTATTTGTTTCACTTTCCTGTGCTTTTAATCGGAATTGAAACTGTTCTATTTCTGTTGTCCTTTCTTTGTCTTTTCAATCTACCTAAAGCCGTTTCATTTTCCTTTGAATTCTGACTATCTCTGAAGATTCTGATTGCATTTCCAGCAAACTGAAATGCCAATATTTTACTGGAAATATTTCTCCTTTCCTATTCGAAAGAGGCAGCTCCAACCCTAGTTTATATGTGGATGTCAGCAGCTAGGCGTCA
>NW_025169132.1:0-1738 GCF_004010195.1 Chiloscyllium plagiosum | reverse complement strand
TTAGTACACTTAAAACCTTATCTTAAAAGTAGATTGTCATTTTGCTCAGGAGAAAGTGAGGACTGCAGATGCTGGAGATCAGAGTCAAGAATGTGTTGCTTGAAAAGCACAGCAGATCAGGCAGTATCCGAGGAGCAGGAGAATCGACGTTTCGGGCATGAGCCCTTCATCACTTTGCTCACCCTATCTGTCAAAAGTATGAAAAGTACATGAGGTTAATAGGAGAAGCAAGTGAAAATTGTGCAATCTGTAAAACAAGCTTGAAGTATGTGTCAAGTTGTATTCTAACTCTTCCACTGGCACATAATTTTAAATTTATGTTTTTATGGATCTAAAGGTTAGAACAAAGACAAAAATATTCTCCCTCTACACTTCAGAGATCCTATATAGTATTTTCTAATAATATGAGGAGAGATTGAATAGACTGGGATTATATTCATTGTAATTCAGAAGAATAAGAGGGAGATCTTATCGAAACACATAGAGTTATGAATGAAATTGATAGGACAGACGAAGGGAGGTTGTTTCCACTGGCAGGTAAAATTAGAACTTGGGGGCATCACTTCAAATTAAGGGGAGTAGATTTAGGACTGAATTGAGGAGGAACATTTTCACCCAAAGGGTTGTGAATCTGTGGAATTCCCTCCTTAGCAGTTGAGGCTACCTCATTAAATATTTTTAGGATAGATGGAGCTTTGAACAGTAAAGAAATTAAGGGTTATGGAGAGTGGAGCTGAGTCCATGACAAGATCAGCCATGATCTTATTGAATGGTGGAGCAGGCTCAGTGGGCCTGATGGCCTACTCCTGCTTCTGTTTCTTATGTTCTTGTGTCAATCAGCTGAAAAAATGTTGTAATTAACTAAATTGTAGAGAAATTGATTGAGATATTGCTGAATTTTGATTTGGAATAACATGAAGTTTCTCACTGATACTGGAGCATATTTACCAATGATGAGTTCAGAGGTACATATGAAAACATGAGCATGTTGGTCGTGAATACTTCACCAAGATCACACAAACAGCAATGTGAGGACAACCAGGTCATCTGGTTTTCTTTTGTGACATTGATTGAGGACAAATGTTGGCCAGGATATGTCAGTTCTTCCACAAAATAGTATCATAGCATCTTTAAATCCACCAGTAAGTGAAGCTAACAACTTAGTTAAACCTCTCATTTAAAAGGCTGCATTCCCTCAGTGCTGCCCAGAGTGTTATGCTAGATTTTGCACTCGTATCTCTGATGTAGGTCTTGAGCCCATAACCTTTGGGCTGTAAGTACTAACAATGAGCTGTGGTTGACAGTATAATAGTAAGAAAGCATTTGTCAATACTGACTACATATTAACGGCTTGTGTGTGCTTCCTTCAACCTCCTCAATTGTAGCTTTGTATTCTCGTACACACCAGAAAGTCATGTGGCGAAGGATAGAACTGGGAGTCAATCTTTATACATCTTTATAAGCATCTGATTACAGGAATACCCATGTATGCACCTCCTCACTCAACAACTTCAGTATTTTCCTATGTATACAATTACAACTGAATTAAAGTTTACACGAGAAAACAAAATTTGAAAGAAATTAATTGAAGACTTTGATATCCTACACTAAGCTTTGCATTGTGAAACACTCCTGTTCTAATACCCAAACATATTCTTCATTTTTCCTTTTGTAGAAAAGTCAGTCAATTGATGACTTGGATTTGTTTTTCTCTTCAGCAATTATTTTAAGCTTGCAA
>NW_025169131.1:0-1738 GCF_004010195.1 Chiloscyllium plagiosum | reverse complement strand
CTGGATTATACCTCTTCCCACCCCATCTCTTGCACAAATGTGATCCTATATTCCCAATTCCTCCACCTCCACCGCATCTGCTCCCAAAGGAGAAGCACAGTGGATCAGGTAGCATCCGAGGAGTAGTAAAATCGACATTTTGGGCAAAAGCCCTTCATCAGGAATACAGTCAGAGAGCCTGAAGGCTGGAGAGATAAATGAGAGGAGGTTTGGTGTGGGGAGAAAGTAGCATAGAGTACAATAGGTGAGTGGGAGAGGAGATGAAGGTGATGGGTCAGGAAGGAGGGTGGAATGGATAGTTGGAAAGGAAGATAGGCAGGTAAGACAAGTCATGGGGACATTGCTGAGCTCGAAGTTTGGAGCTGGGGTGAGGTGGGGAAGAGTAAATGAGAAAACTGGTGAAGTCTACATTGATGCCCTGGGGTTGCAGTGAAGATGAGGTGTTCTTCCTCCAGGCGTCAATTGTGAGGGAGCGGCGGTGTAGGAGACCCAGGACCTCCATGTCCTCGGCTCAGTAGGAGGGGGAGTTGAAATGTTGGGCCACAGGGCAGTGTGGTTGATTGGTGCAGTTGGCCCAGAGATGTTCCATAAAGCGCTCTGCTAGGAAGTGTCCTGTCTCCACAATGTAGAGTGGACTGCATCGGGAGCAACGGATACAATAAATGGACGTGGAACGCTCCTTTCGGACCTTGGATGGAGGCGAGGCGAGGAGGTGTGGACGCTGATTTTGCAATTCTTGCGGTGGCAGGGGGAGGTGCCAGGATGGGTGGATGGGTTGTGGATCTGAACAGGTAGTCATTTGTGGAATGCGGAATGGGATAGGTAGGGAAATATATCCCTGGTGATGGGGTCCGTTTGGAGGTGGTGGAAATGTCAGCGGATGATTTGGTTTATGCGAAGGTTGGTAGGGTGGAAGGTGAGCACCCGGGGCCTTCTGTCCTTGTTACGGTTGGAGGGGTTGGGTCTGAGGACGGAGGTGCGGGATGTGCACTAGATGCATTGGAGGGCATCTTTAACCTTGTGGGAAGGGAAATTGCGATCTACAAAAAAGGAGGCCATCTGGTGTGTTGTATACTCAATGCTCCTTTCTCCCCACCCCCAGTCTACTCTTATTTATCTCTCCACCCTTCAGGCACTCTGCCTGTATTACTGATGAAGAGCTTTTGCCCGAAACGTCAATTTTTCTGCTCCTCGGACTCTGCCTGAATTACTGTGCTTTTCCAGCACCGCTCTAATCAAAACTCTGGATTCCAGCAACTGTAGTCATTGATTTTACCCTCTGCTCCCAAAGGACCAGTTCCACTACAGATCACACCAGATGGCCTCCTTCTTTAAAGACCGAAACTTCCCAATCTATGTGGTTGAAGATGCCATCCAACGCATCACATCCATATTCTGTACCTCCACCCACGGACCCCAAAACTCCAACCACAACAAGGACAGAACCTCCTGGTCCTCATCTTCTATCCCACCTACCTCTGCATAAATCACATCATCCGCTGTCAGTTTCGCCATCTTGAAACGGATCCCATCACCAGGGATAGGTTCTCCACCCCAGCCCTATCCACTTTCCGCCAAGACCATTCGCTCTGTGACTACCTAGTCAAGTCCACGCCCTGTAATGTCCCACCCTTCCCTCCTGGCACCTTCCTCTGCCACCACAGGAATTGCAAAACCTGCGCCCACATCTTCCCCCTCATCTCTTTCCAAGGCTCCAATGGAGGCTGACACATCCATC
>NW_025169130.1:0-1738 GCF_004010195.1 Chiloscyllium plagiosum | reverse complement strand
GCATTTCCAACGCCCCTCCCCAAGTCCCTCCTCCTTACCTTTAACCTTAGCCTGCTTGGCACACCTTCTTCATTCCTGAAGAAGGGCACATGCCCGAAACGTCGATTCTCCTGCTCCTTGGATGCTGCCTGACCTGCTGCGCTTTTCCAGCAACACATTTTCAGCTGAGAACAGAAGTGAGTCAAACAGTCAGGGCAGGCAGGGACAAGGTAGGACTAATAAATTTATTTCAATCAAGGGGTCTAACAGGGAAGGCAGATGAACTCAGGGCATGGTTAGTAACATGGGACTGGGATATCATAGCAATTACGGAAACATGGCTCAGGGATGGGTAGGACTGGCAGCTTAATGTTCCAGGATACAAATGCTACAGGAAGGATAGAAAGGGAGGCAAGAGAGGAGGGGTGGTGGCATTTTTGATAAGGGATAGCATTACAGCTGTGCTGAGGGAGGATATTCCCGGAAATACATCCGGGGAAGTTACTTGGGTGGAACTGAGAAATAAGAAAGGGATGATCACCTTATTGGGATTGTATTATAGACCCCCCCATTAGTCAGAGGGAAATTGAGAAACAAACTTGTAAGGAGATCTCAGCTATCTGTACGAATAATAGGGTAGTTATGGTAGGGGATTTTAAACTTTCCAAACATCGACCTGGACTGCCATAGTGTTAAAGTTTTGAGAGGAATTTCTTAAGTGTGTACAAGACAATTTTCTGATTCAGTATGTGGATGTACCTACTAGAGAAGGTGCAAAACTTGACCTACTCTTGGGAAATAAGGCAGGGCAGGTGACTGAAGTGTCAGTGGGGGAGCACTTTGGGGCCAGCGACCATAATTCTATTCGTTTTAAAATAGTGATGGAAAAGGATAGACCAGATCGAACAAAGTTGAAGTTCTAAATTGGAGAAAAGCCAATTTTGACGGTATTAGGCAAGAACTTTCGAAGCTGATTGGAGGCAGATGTTCGCAGGCAAAGGGATGACTGGAAAATGGGAAGCCTTCAGAAAAAGGATAACAAGGATCCAGAGAAAGTATATTCATGTCAGGGTGAAAGGGAAGGCTGGTAGGTATAGGGAATGCTGGATGACTAAAGAAATTGAGGGTTTGGTTAAGAAAAAGGAGGCATATGTCAGGTATAGACAGGATAGATCGAGTGAATCCTTAGAAGAGTACAAAGAAAGTGGGAGTATACTTCAGCGGGAAATCAGGAGGGCAAAACGGGGACATGAGATAGCTTTGGCAAATAGAATTAAGGAGAATCCAAAGGGTTTTTACAAATATATTAAGGACAAAAGGATAACGGGAGAGATTAGGGCCCCTCAAAGATCAGCAAGGCGGCCTTTGTGTGGAGCCACAGAAAATGGAGGAGATACTAAATGAAAAGGATATGGAAGATATAGACTGTAGGAAAATAGATGGTGACACCTTGCAAAAATGTCCAGATTACAGAAGAGGAAGGGCTGGATGTCTTGAAACGGTTAAAGATGGATACATCCCCAGGACCTGATGAGGTGTACCCGAGAACTCTGTGGGAAGCAAGAGAAGTGATTGCTAGGCCTCTTGCTGTGATATTTGTATCATTGATAGTCACAGGTGAGGTGCCAGAAGACTGGAGGTTGGCAAACATGGTGCCACTGTTTAAGGGCGGCAGTAAAGACAAGCCAGGGAACTATAGCCCGGTAAGCCTGACATCAGTGGTGGGCAAGTTGTTGGAGGGAATCCTGAGGGACAGGAT
>NW_025169129.1:0-1738 GCF_004010195.1 Chiloscyllium plagiosum | reverse complement strand
TGCGCTCTGCCCTTATTGCCCCCTTTTCTCCAAATTGGCAAACTTTCCCTCTGCAAGTGCTGACATAAGGCTGAACTTGTATCTTGATGTTCTTTTACTTTGCTTGTAACATCTTCCATTGTTCATAGGTACATTCCATTCCTGAACATTCGTTTTGACAATGTATCTTTTCTTGCCTAGTTTAAGCGTTTCAGCTATCTCAGCTATTTGCTGAGACTAAATTATTTAAACCATTATGATGAAAGAAATTATTTACTTTAATAATTCTGCACTAAAGTTAGTATTCAATTATCCACAATTATACATTAAAGATAAAGATACATTTCCCTAATGCTTGCCTAGCTGATATTTTTCCCTGTACCCCTTTTCTGCGCATACACACTCTTGCTTTTCTATATCTGCAAAAACAACACACTTCCCCATTTCTTACATTGACAACCATGTTTGATGCATGATTAAAACAGTAAACTCTGAGCCAATTGGACATAAACGTTTGTAGATTTGATCAATTCCAGGTTTTCAGACTTAAACCTTGTAAGACATGAGGTATTTATTACTTTCAGACTATGTTCTAACTTGACTAGTTCAAACATGATCATGGGTACCAATATAATTTTGAAAAGAACTGCTTTCTCACGTGAGTAGTGCAAGGAGGATCAAAACCAGTACAGTCCTTGTGACACAGTTCAGTTGTAGTCTGAGCAGGATTTGGAGAAGGAATGCACACACAAGTTCATTAGATATTATTCTACCTGGTTTTACCTGTGACTCACTTGCAAGTGCTGAGAATCAAACCTGTAATTTTATAAACTGTTAGGTTTGCCTTTTCAACAGTGGAAGCTGGAATCGCGTTATAGCCAATACAGGAAAGGGAAGTTTGCGTTCTTCATCAGTGGGGTGGGAGGGCTGTGATAGCGGTTTATTGTTTTAAAAGTCCCATTTTTTCGGTGGGAGAAACAAACCATTATCAAATATGGTGATATTACGCATGGTTCGTAGTTTGCTCACCAGCACTCACTCTTAACAAGTTTATGAGGAATTGAGCTAAACCAATGCTACCTATGAAACTTTATGAAGTCCTAAGTTCACAGTCAATTGGAATTAATGATGTGGAGTTGCCGGTGTTGGACTGGAGCGGGCAAAGTTAAACGTCACACAACACTAGGTTAGAGACCAGCAAGTTTATTTGGAACTACAAGCTTTTGGAATGCTTCTCCTTCGTCAGGTAACTACCTCACTAGCTACCGGATGATGAGGAAGTCCAAAAGCTTGTACTTCCAAATAAACCTGTTGGACTATAATCTGTGTATGTTTTTTAACATTAGAAATGAGTAAATGTTTCAGCATTTTATGTTTAAGAATGAGTGAGTTTGAATTATTGGTGATGCATTTGAGTGTAATGTCATGTAATATTGACTCTTCCGTTTTGTACCATCATATTCACTATTTTCCTTGCTCTTTGCGGCAGTGTTTTGGTTTTGATTTCTATGTGAGCTTCTGAAAACTGAGAGACTTCTATTTTCTGATTAAGATTTACCAAAACTCAACTTTTCAAAAACGAACTAGATGTCGAATCTTGTTTTCTTCTTCTTGGGGATTTCTGCTTCACAAGTTACTGATCGATAAAAGTACTTTAAGCGAGCTATTCTCTGGTCATTGGCTTTGTAGTTCTCCTTCCAACTGTTCAATTTTCCCTAGTCTTCTGCCCCCAAAGCATCGGATTGTGTCATTGACTTTT
>NW_025169128.1:0-1738 GCF_004010195.1 Chiloscyllium plagiosum | reverse complement strand
AATCCATTAGATATATTCCAGAGGGAGCTGGGCATGACCCTTGCAGCTATAGGGATCAAGGGATATGGAGAGAGAGTAGGATTAGGATAGTGAGTTTGCAGGATCAGCCATCATCATGTTGGAAGGGGGGGGCAGGTTCGAAGGGCTGAATGGCCTCCTCCTGTCTCTATCACTTAGTGGAGTCACATGGTAGGGATTTGTTCCCGTTGCCGTTTCACCCTCTGTCCTTCCCAGAGATCTCGGAAGTTGAGGTTTAAACTGGTGTGGAATCTTCTCTCCATTAACAGCTCTGCTGGAGCTATCCCTGTTGCTGTATGAGGGATGGCCGTGTAATTAAATAGGAAACTGGGACAGTTTGGTGTCGAGTGAAGGTGTATACTCTCTCTTTAAGCTCACCTTTAAAGTTTGGACAACTCTTTCTGCCACACTATTGGACAATGGATGGTATGGAGCTGTCCTTTGGATGAGAGGGAATACTCTAGTTCCCTGCTGGTAAACACTGCCCTGTTATCTGGGGCCAACACTTCCAGGAGTCTGGGTACTGAAAGATGTGCGCAGTTTTTCTATCATTGTCTCTGCGTTTGATAAATAAACTCTGGGCATGTCCAGCCACTCTGAGTGGGTGTCCACACTGACTAAGAACATCGAGCCCATGAAAGGGCTGACAATTCCAGAATGGTGGTCGTTAGGGGTGGGGGGAGGTTTCTGGTAGTAATTTGTGCCCTTGTTGGCACTCTGGGCACTGCCCCGCCAAATACAGCTGTGTCCACATCCAACCCTAGCCACCTGGCATAATGTCTCATCAACATCTTCATTTTGGAAATCTCAGAATTACCCTGGTGGAGTTCAGCCAGTATCTGGCAGTGACCTTTTCTCAGGACAATCACTCTTGTTCATCATAATCATATCCCATCCTCGACGGTGATCTGGTCTCTCCGGATCCAAAATGGATTCAGTTCTGGTTGTGACGGCCTTTGGTTTCCCCGCTCACCGCCAGCTGGTTCCGTTTTACCAGGACCGGATCTGTCTGCGTCCACAGTCTGATATTGTCAGCTGTGACTGGAAGTGTGTCCAGAAAATGTAAAACCATGACAAACTCTTCCAGCGATGGTACCACCGGAAGCCAGTGGGAGGCAACTCAATGCATCCACCTTTGTTACTTGGTCTCCCAAAAAGTGTTACAATTTGTATGAACATGCACGTTGTATTAGAGCCCATCACTGAATTCAACCTGAAGCTATGGCCAGCACTGCCTTGTTTCTTTAAGTAGACCTCGTAGATGTTTGTAGTCCGTTATTTTTACAAATTTGCTTCCATAAAGATATTCGTGGAACGTCCTGACTTGAAACATGACTGCCAAACCTTTCTTCCCTACAGGGGTATATTTACACTCTGCGTTTGCCTGGATGCATATACTATTGGGAATTCCTCTCCATTAGGCCACCTATGAGCTAATGATGCCCTAATGCCGTACATGGAGGTATCTCTTGTTAATACCAGGTCTGGCTTGGGATCATGTTGTGCCAACACCGTGGAGGACAATAGCTGTTTCTTCACTTCCCTGAAAGCTATGGCTTGGCTATGTGACCATTTCCATGCCTGACCCTTTCTTCAGAGTTGATGCAAAGGTGTCAGGACTAAGACCAGGTTATGCAAGAACTTTGCATAATTACTCACGAGCCCAAGGAAAGATCCAAGCTCCAGTACAGACGTGGGAGTCAGGGCAACTTTGATCACC
>NW_025169127.1:0-1738 GCF_004010195.1 Chiloscyllium plagiosum | reverse complement strand
ACTCAATTTAGCATGACCAATTCACCTAACCTATACAGTTTGAGCTGTGGTAGGAAACGGGATCACCCATTGGAAGCTCACACAGACAAGGGGAGAATGTGCAAACTCCACAGAGACAGTCACCCAAGGCTGGAATCGAACCCAAGTCCATGGTGCTGTGAGACAGCAGTGCTAACCACCGTGCTTCCCTTTGGGTGATCCCTAACCTGAATTCACTGGAATCTACTCACTGCCTAAAGCAAAGGGAATTCAGCCAAATCCAACTTCCCAGGATAGAACCCCATTGCTAGCAGCTATGTGAGTGCAATATCTTCAGAAGCAGAATAACGTTTTGGACAATCTCAATTTTTACTTTTGTCATGAATTCCAGTAAGATCTGGACAAAGTTCTTTCAAGTTAAAAATGCAGAGATTTTGTTAACCTGTTTGTTTGTGTGTGTGTATGTGTGTCGCAGTGTTTTAAACAGGAAAATATCGATTATATATTTGCAATACCCAAACACTTTACCATTCATCTTTCCATCATAGCTTGAGTAACATTGCTGTGGATCATAAACGTGTTAAAGAAACTAGCCTGAGTTGTTGCTAAAACTGATCCTGACCCAGTCTGAGATGGATATCATCGACCATATCACCAACCTGGTTCCATTTGATATTTTTTGAGCAGTGGAGGAGTGGGACTAGAAAGGAAACAGTGACCCCAAAAGCCAGGGGACTATAGACCGGTGAGCCTGATGTCAGTGGCGGGTAAGTTGTTGGAGGGGATTCTGAAGGACAGGATTGACATACATTTGGGAAGGCAAGGGCTGATCAGGATAGTCAACGTGGCTTTCTGCATGGGAAATGATAGGTCATTAATTTGGTTTAGTGTTATGAAGTTGTGACAAAGAAGATTGATGAAGCTGTGTGTTAGATATTGTCTACATGGACCTCAGCCAGGTGTTCATAACATTCCGATTAGCAGACAGATTAGTAAGGTTCCGTCACTTGGGATACAGGGGAATCTAGTCACAATTGGCTTGAAGGAAGAGGGGTATTTTTCAGATTGGAGGCTTCCGAGAAGCAGTGTCCTTCAAGAATCAACACTGAGGTCACTACATTTTATCATTTATATCAATGATTTGGATGTCAACACATGGGCCATAGTTAGTAAGTTTACAGATTACATCAGAAAGGTGGTCTAGAAGATTATCTCAGAGTACAACAAGACCACAATTAGATGGGGCAAAAAGCAAGGCGTGAGAGATGAAGTTTAATTTAGATAAATACGAGGTTTTGCAGTTTGGGAAGGTAAATCATGGAGAAATTATATACTTAATGGTAAGGTCCTGGGGCGTGTTGTGGAACAAAGGGACCTCGGGCTGCAGATACATTGTTCCTTGAAAGTGGAGTGGCAGGTAGACAGTGGTGCTGAACACATTTGACTAATCAGTCAGAGCATTGAGTATAGGAGCTGTGGTGGCATGTTGCATCTGTAGTAGGAAACTGGAGCACGCATGAGAAGCTCACACAGAAAAGGGGAGAATGTGCAAACTCCACACAGACAATCACCCAAGGCTGGAATCGAACCCAATTCCCTGGTGCTGCGAGACAGCAGTGCTAACCACCGTGCTACCCTTGGGATGATCCCTGACCAGCATCCATTGGAATCTACTCACTGCCTAAAGCAAAGGGAATTCAGCCAAATCTAACTCTCCCAGGGTGTTGTGAGGCCACTTTAAGAATACTGCGTACAACTC
>NW_025169126.1:0-1738 GCF_004010195.1 Chiloscyllium plagiosum | reverse complement strand
ACACCTTCCTCATTCATGAAGAAGGGCTTATGACCGAAACGTCGATTCTCTGCTCCTTGGATGCTGCCTGACCTGCTGTGCTTTTCCAGCAACACAATTTTCAGCTCTGATCTCCAGCATCTGCAGTTCTCACTTTCTCCTGCAGGGAATAGAGCTTAGTGAAATGGTGTAAAGACAACAATCTTTCCCTCAATGTCAGCAAAACAAGGGAACTGGATATTGACTTCATGAATTGAACTGAAGGACACACACTGGTCTCTGTCATTGGTGCTGATTTGGAGGTGATGGACAGCTTCAAGTTCTGAGTAATAAATATCACACACAATCAGTCTATCCATGTCAACTCTACAGCCAAGAAAGCACATCAATGCATCTACCACCTCAGACGGGGAAGAAAATTTAGCATTTTGTCAATGACTCTGATCAATTTTAATATTGCACTGCAGAAAACATTCTATCCAGACCCTTCGTATGGTAACTGCTCTGGCCGTAATGCAAGAAATTGCAGAGATGCATGTACCTAACACAATCCATCACGCAAATCACATTTCCCTCCATTGACTCGGTCTTGAATTCCCACTGCTTCAGGAATGCAGCCAACACAATCAAAGGCCCCTCCCACCACCGCAATGCTCTTTCCCAACCTCTTCCATCGGACAGAAGATGCAAATCTTTGAAAATACGCACCAATGAATTCAGGAACAATTTCTTCCGTGCTGTTATCAAACTTATGAATGGACCTGTCATATATAGAGTTGATCCTTTTCTGCACCTGTTTAAAAGCTGTGAAACTATATTAAACTGATGTCCTTATGTAAGGTATGATTTGTACTGAAGAGAATGCAACACAATATGTTTCACTGTTTCTCAGAATGTATGACTATCATAAAACAACCAAAATCAATCTGCATACCACACATCTGGGTCTGGTCTGCTCGATAACACTTTAAACCTATGTCTCCTGTGGTCTGTGTAAAAGACTTCCATTATCCATTACTTCCATGCCTTTCATAATTTCGAAAGGATCTATTTCGTATCCCTCAGCCTCGACGTTCATGTGAAAGAAAAGATTTATTATATTGTCCCGCATCATTTATGATGGGAGCTGGCAGGACTGCAGATATTATGTCTGATCCGTGAGTGATAAAGTCAATTAGCCTTGTCTATCCGTTGCTTCTTATGGTTTCTGGCATGCAACTATTTCTGTGTCGTAGCTTCACCAGGTTGACACCTTATGTTTAGATATACCAAGTGTACGCACTCACAGAACATAGAACATAGAAACAGACAACACAGAACAGGCCCTTTGGCCCACGAGATTCAATCCTAATGTCAAATATAGTAACTTAACCTACGCAGCCCTCAACTCACTGCTATCCATGTGCATGTCCAGGAGTCGCACCAATGTCCCCAATGGCTCTGCTTCCATGACCACAGCTGGCAACCGATTCCATGCATTCACAATTCTCTGCGTAAAGAACCTACCTCTGACATCTCCTTTATACCTTCCTCCTACTATCTTCAAACTATGACTTCTCATACCAGTCTGGGCATCTGAAACACGATAACACAGTCTCAGGAGTTGCGGAAAAGCACAGCAGGTCTGACAGAATCTGCGAAGAAAAGTCAGTGTTAAAGTTACACCATTTACAGATCTTTTGATTATTATTGACACACCCTCAGGGTAAGGGCAGGTTATTTGGTGATGAGATGAGGAGAGAGCGATTAACTCTAAGGC
>NW_025169125.1:0-1738 GCF_004010195.1 Chiloscyllium plagiosum | reverse complement strand
TCCTGTGCACTCTCCTCACACTGTTCCTGTGCACTCTGTGTACACTGCTCCGGTGCACTCTCCTTACAATGTACCTGTGCAGTCTCCCTACACTTTTCTTGTGCAGTCTCCATACACTGTTCCTGTGCAGTCTCCTTAAACTGTTCCTGTGCAGTCTCCTTAAACTGTTCCTGTGCACTCTCCTCACACTGTTACTGTGCACTCTCCTCACACTGTTCCTGTGCAGTCTCCTTACACTGTTCCTGTGCACTCTCCTCACACTGTTCCTGTGCACTCTCCGTACTCTGTTCCTGTGCAGCCTCCATACACTGTTCCTGTGCAGTCTCCTTACACTGTTCCTGTGCACTCTCCGTACTCTTTTCCTGTGCAGCCTCCATACACTGTTCCTGTGCTGTCTCCTTACACTGTTCCTGTGCACTCTCCATCCATTTTTCCTCTGCACTCCCCTTATACTGTTCCTGTGCACTCTCTATACATTGTTCCTGTGCAGTCTCCATACACAATTCCTGTGCAGTCTCTATACACTGTTCCTGTGCACTCTCCTCACACTGTTCCTGTGCAGTCAAATTACTCTAGTTCTGTGCAGTCTCCATACACTGTTCCGTTGCTGTCCACATATGCTGCTCCTGTGTACTCGCTTTATACTATTCCTGTGCACTCACTATACACAATTCCTGTGCACTCTCCAAACACTGTTCCTGTGCACCGTCCTTACACTGTTCCCGTGCAGTCTCCATACACAATTCCTGTGCACTCTCCTCACACTGTTACTGTGCACTCTCCTCACACTGTTCCTGTGCAGTCTCCTTACACTGTTCCTGTGCACTCTTCTCACACTGTTCCTGTGCACTCTCCTCACACTGTTCTTGTTACTGTACACTGCTTACAATGTTCCTGTGCATTCTCCTTCCACTTTTGCTGTGTACTCTCACTATATACAATTCCTGTGCACTCTCGACACACTGTTCCTGTGCAGTCTCCATGCACTCTTCCTCTGCAGTCTCCCTACACTGTTCCTTTGCTCTCTACATATGCTGTTCCTGTGCACTCTCCTCACACTTTTCACGTGCACTCTGTGTTCACTGCTCCTGTGCACTCGCCTTACACAATTCCTGTGCACTCTCCTTACACTGTTCCTGTGCACTCTCCATACACTGTTCCTGTGCACTCTCCTCACACTGTTACTGTGCACTCTCCTCACACTGTTCCTGTGCAGTCTCCTTACACTGTTCCTGTGCACTCTCCTCACACTGTTCCTGTGCACTCTCCTCACACTGTTCGTGTGCACTCTGTGTACACTGCTCCTGTGCACTCAACTTACAATGTTCCTGTGCATTCTCCTTACACCTTTGTTGTGCACTCTCACTATACACAATTCCTGTGCACTCTCTATACACTGTTCCTGTGCAGTGTCCATGCACTCTTCCTCTGCAGTCTCCCTACACTGTTCCTTTGCTCTCTACATATGCTGTTCCTGTGCACTCTCCTCACACTTTTCCCATGCACTCTGTGTACACTGCTCCTGTGCACTTGCCTTACACAATTCCTGTGCACTGACATACACAATTCCTGTGCACTCTCCTGACACTGTTCCTGTGCAGTCTCCTTACACAGTTCCTGTGCACTCTCCTCACACTGTTCCTATGGAGTCTCCTAACACTGTTCCTGTGCACTCTCCATACACTGTTCTTGTGCACTCTCCTTACACTGTTCCTGTGCACTCTCCTTGCACAGTTCC
>NW_025169124.1:0-1738 GCF_004010195.1 Chiloscyllium plagiosum | reverse complement strand
CCAATCCACTGTGTCAGTGTTATAATATGAACACACCTCAATCTCCAGCCGACTGTGTCACTGTTACATTATTAACACAGTTCTGTCAACAATCCCCTGTGTCAGTGTTACATTATTTATACAGCTCTATCACCAATGCATTCTGTCAGTGTTACATCATTAACACAGCTCTATATCAAGACCACTGTGTTAGTATTACATTACAAACCCAGCTCCATCACCAATCCACTGTTCAGTGTTACATTGTTAGCACAGCTCCATCACCGATCTACTGTGTCAGTGTTACATTATTAACACAGCTCCATCACTAATCCACTTTTTCAGTATTACATTGTTAACCCAGCTCTAACACCAATCCACTGTGTCAGTGTTACATTATTACTAGAACTCCATCACCAATCGACTGTGTCAGTGTTATATTATGAACACAGCTCAATCTCCAGTCGACTGTGACAGTGTTACATTATTAACACAGCTCCATCACCAATCCACTGTGTCAGTGTTACATTATTAACACAGCTCTATCACCAAACCGCTATGTCACTGTTACATTATTACTAGAACTCCATCACCAATCCACTGTGTCAGTGTTATAATATGAACACACCTCAATCTCCAGCCGACTGTGTCACTGTTACATTATTAACACAGTTCTGTCAACAATCCCCTGTGTCAGTGTTACATTATTTATACAGCTCCATCACCAATCCCACAGTGTCAGTGTTACATTATTAACCCAGCTCCATCACCAATCCCACAGTGTCAGTGTTACATTATTAACCCAGCTCCATCCCCAATCCACTGTGTCAGTGTTACATTGTGAACGCAGATCTATCACAAATCAACAGTGTCAGTGTTACATTATTAACACAGCTCGATAAACAATCCAGTGTCAGTGTTACATTATTAACATAGCTCGATAAACAATCCAGTGTCAGTGTTACATTATTAACATAGATGTATAATCAATCAACCGTGTCAGTGTTACATCATTAATACAGCTCTATCACCAATCCACTGTATCAGTGTTACATTATTAACCCAGCTCCACCACCAACCCAATGAGTCAGTGTAACATTATTAACACAGCTCTATCACCAAACCACTCTGTCAGTGTTACATTATTAACACAGAACCATCACCTATCCACTGTATCAGTGTCACATTATTAACCCAGCTCCATCACCAATCCACTGTGTCAGTGTTACATTATTAGCCCAGCTTGATCACCAATCCACTGTGTCAGTGTTATATCATTAACACAGCTCCATCACCAATCCACTGTGTCGGTGGCACATTACTAACTCAGCTCCATCACCAATCCACTGTGTCAGTGTTACATTACTTACCCAGCTCATATCACCAAACCACTGTGTCAGTGATACATTACTTGCCCAGCTCTGTCACCAAACCACCGTGTCAGTGTTACATTATTAACCCAGCACTATCACCAATCTACTGTGTCAGTGTTACATTGTTAACCAAGCTCTATCACCAATCCACTGTGTCACTGTTACATTACAAACCCAGCTCCATCAGCAATACAGTGTGTCAGTGTTACATTATGAACACAACTCCATCACCAATCCACTGTGTCAGTGTTACATTATTAACACAGCTCCCTCACCAATCCACTGCGTCAGTGTAATATTATTAACAGAACTCTATCACCAATCCACTGTGTTAGTGTTTCATTATTCACTGAGCTCTATAACAAGACCACTGTTTCAGGTCTATC
>NW_025169123.1:0-1738 GCF_004010195.1 Chiloscyllium plagiosum | reverse complement strand
CCCTTTAATGAATCAGACATGTCTGAATGGTGGATTGGAAGGGCTGAAGTGACCACTATCAGCCTACCACCATGAATGGGATCTTACAGAGGTAATTCTCCAGCCTGTTGGAAATCCGCAGAGTACCCGTTAAACAATTTTAAGGGTATGTTCTATCCCTCATACAATCTTCTCTATGAATCCCCGGCCCTACTCCTCACAGACACTCGCGGACAGGGCACACCTATCGGATCGATCTTTCTCAAAAACAGCTATCCATCCAGATGGAATGCTGGCTGGAGCCGGCGCGCCAACTCCTTGCTCCTCACCCCACAGCAAGTCAGTCCACATCAGAGGGCAGGACACTGAACCTCGACAGGAACAGGAGAAGCCCCACTTTCACCACCACCTGGACAGGGACCTTAACCGACCGCCTGAGAAACTATAATGGCACTTACTTTATTTACAGCCACAAAGCCTCCCCTTGGTTCCTGTTATCCTTAACCAGGAGCTGCTATGTTGGGCACGTGGACCCATTTGTATAACATTCCCAGTCTTTTCCCTTCACGAAGCCACCGTCTCACTGGAAGTGAACCCTCAACCCCCTTGACCAGCCTCTCTCTGTCTTTTCATCCACCGATGCAGCCATTCGATTGGAAATAGAATTCTGGATTAGCAGTGCTGGAAGAGCACAGCAGTTCAGGCAGCATCCGAGGTGCAGTAAAGTCGACGTTTCGGGCAAAAGCCCTTCATCAAACGTCAATTTTACTGCTTCTCGGATGCTGCCTGAACTGCTGTGCTCTTCTAGCACTACTAATCCAGAATCTGGTTTCCAGCATCTGCAGTCATTGTTTTTACCTGATTGGAAATGGAAGCCCAGCTGCTGGCCATCCCCTTGGAGGAGGTAGACAATGCCACATCCAAAGAACTCACCCAGCTGAATGCGGAAGTTCTTGCCGTTCACACGGTGGCCCAATGAAACAGGTCTGCCCCTGGATTATCCGCTGGCGGAGAAAGGGGGCACATGTGCCCTGATCAGCTCTGATTGCTGCAGTTACATACCCGGCCCCCGTGGGAACATTACTAACTCAGCTGTACTGCACAACCAAAAACCAAAATGTCACCCATGGAACTGGGCAAGATCCTGGCTGGATTTCTGGGGCACAGCCTTGCTACAGGGACTCATAATCCTCATTATTATCATTGTCGTTATTGCAGTTCTTGTCATAGCTATTAAAATGTGCTGTCTGAGCTTGTTCTCAATGCTGCTACCCCCCTGCCATGACCTTAACACCCAACTCGTGAAGGTCCACTGGGATAATAACTTTGTCACCGACACGAAATATGTGGTTTCAGACTCGGACTCCAAATCCGACCCCACTGATTCCGACCCTCCCCCTGGCTCTGGATACATTCCTCCCTTCGCCTCTACGCCTAACTCAGCGCTTCCCTGACAATAACAAAAAAAAGAGGAATTGTACGATAAAAGATAAACCACTCTGCCTGCCCACTACTTGTTCACAGAAACCATGTCTGTTCTTAGCAAAACAGAGCATACTGGGAGTGCAGATCCATTGTACCCCGAAGGTTACTGCACAGTTGGATAGAGTGGTCAAGAAGGCATCTGGTATGCTTGCCTTCACTGGACGAGGTATTGAGTATAAGTGTTGTTATCTCATGTTATAATCGTACAAGACATTGGTTCGGCCACATTTGGAATACAGTATATAGTTCTGGTCACCACATTACCAAAAGGACG
>NW_025169122.1:0-1738 GCF_004010195.1 Chiloscyllium plagiosum | reverse complement strand
TACGCTGCGCTCCGTCTACAGGGGTGCTGAAGACATCGTGCAGCTTGGCATCTTTTACCGTGTCCACCAGGGCTCTAGACGTGGGGTCCAATTTACTGTCCCCCCCCGCCCTGCCGGATCGTCCATCTGCACCAATGATACAGTTGAAGTCTCCGGCCAGAATGACCGGCCTGGACATAGCCAGCAACAGTGGAAGCGGCTGCAGGACGGCCAACCGTTCCCTCTTACCCACTGGGGCGTACACATTAATCAGTCTCAGGGGAGCATTCCTGTACATGACGTGGTGATGAGGAGGCGCCCACCCACCACCTCCTTAACCTCGGAGATGGTGAAGTTGCCTCCTCGCAACAGGATACCCAGGCCGGAGGCGCGGCTATCGTTGCCCCCCGACCAAACTGACGACCCATGGGCCCACAAGCTTGACCATCTCCTGTAGCTGCGGAGGTGCGGTATCCCACGCTCCTGCAGGAACAGGACGTCGGCTTTAACGTTGGCCAGGAAGGCCTTCGTAGAAACACATCGCATAGCCGATTTGACGCTACGCACGTTGATGCTGGCAATTCTTATCCCCATTTTAACAGTTTAGAAGGTTACAAGTGTCCATTTGCTGCTGGTCTTGCCTCTCTGGGGTAGCTGTGTGCATCCCCGTGGTAACGGCAAACTGCTGGACCATCCCAGGGCTGAGGTAGCTGTCCGGCTCCACACTGGGGCCATTTCCCTGCTCTGGTGTCTTCGGGTCGGGCCCAGGGTCCGCACAGCCCAGTTCTCCATCTGACAGCGGGGCTGTCACAGGACCGCTGCTCCCAGTTACCTGGAGCTGTGGGCTGGTGGGTAGCTCTTGGTTCTCACCGGGTGGCGAGAGACCTTTGCCCATCCCCTCAGAGGGATGGTCTTTTCCTGTTTGGGCGGTGCTGCCCTCCTTTTTCCCCGCGGCGCTCTGTCTCTTCCTCTGGTGACGACCCTTCTTGCGCCCGTCCTCACCGTCGGAAGAGCTACCTGTATCCTCGTCGTGTAGCTGTCGCTTCCCCCTTTGCTGGGTGGCTTTGGATCCTGGTGAGGTTTCCTCTTCCTTTTGACCGTAATCCAATCCTCTGCCTCCTTTGTTCCCTCCTCTTCCCTTTCCTCCGTTTGTCTTGAAGGAGTTTCGATCGGCTGCTGCATCTCCCCGCTGTCTGCCGTCTGCTCCGCTCCAGCCTGCCCTTCCTTCTGGGTGCCTACACACACCGTTCCCGTGCTGTTTTGTGGTACCTTGCTGGCCTTAGGCAGTCCACGGCTTGTGTTGCCACCTCCGGCCCTCTGTGCGTAGGTGGTGCCCCTCGTCTTGGGCAGGCCTTGTACATGTGGCCCGCCTCTCCACACAGATTACAGTTCTTGGCCTCCTTACATTCCTTGGTCAGGTGGCCTTCCTGCTTGCAGTTTCGGCAGATGGTCACCTTACACTCCGCTGCCATGGTTCGGCATACTTTCGGCTGCCCTGTGTATGTCAGGTAACCTCTGCTTCCTCCGATGGCAAAGCTGGAGGGTGGGTGGAGGATGTTCCCACTGGCATCGACCCTCAGGATTACCCTGACCTGTCATTTGCTGGTCCAGATCCCGAAAGGATCGACCACATCGGTACTCTCTCCCTCAACCGGGACGTATCTTCTCAGGAAGGTCAAGATATCTGCTGCTGGGACATGGGGGTTGTACATCTGGATTGTTACAACCTGACTCCTTTGTGCAGGAAGCACACACAATG
>NW_025169121.1:0-1738 GCF_004010195.1 Chiloscyllium plagiosum | reverse complement strand
CTGGAGGCCTGTGAACAGTGGATGCCACAAAGATCAGTGCTGGGTCCAATACTTTGTATTGTTTACATAAATGATTTGGATGAGAGCATGAGAGGTATAGTTTGTAAGTGTCCAGTTGGCAACAAAATTGGAGGTGTAGTCATCAGCGAAAGAGGTTACTTCCGATTACAACAGGATCTGGACCAGATGAGCCAATGGCCTGAGAAGTAGCAGATGGAGATTAATTCAGATAAATGCGAGGTGCTGTATTTTGCAAAAGCAAATCTTTGCTGGACTTATACACTTAATGGTAAAGTCTGACAAATTGTTGCTGAATATAGTAAAAATTGGAGTGCAGGTTCGTAGCTCCTTGAAAGCAGAGTCACAGGTAGGTAGGATAGTGAAGAATGCATTTGGTATGCTTTCTTTTATTGGTCAGAGTATTGAGTACAGGAGTTGGGAGGTCATGTTGTGGCTGTACAGGACATTGGTTAGGTCACTTTTGGAATATTGTGTGCAATTTTGGTGACCTTCCTATCAGAAGGATGTTGTGAAACTTGAAAAGGTTCAGAATATATTTACAAGGATGTTGCCAGGATTGGAGGGGTTGAGCTAGAGGGAGAGGCTGACTACGCTGGGGCTGTTTTTCCTTATTGTGGTTTATAAAATCATGAGGGGCATGGAGAGGGTAAAGAGACAAAGTCTTTATCCTTTGGTGTGGTAGTCCAGAACTGGAGGGCATAGGTTTATGTTTAGAGGGAAAAGATATAAAAAAGACTTAAGGAGCATTTTTCCCCCGCAGAGGGTGCTACGTGTATGGAATGAGCTGTCAGAGGAGTGGTGGAGGCTGAAACAAAGGCATCTGATGGGTATATGAATAGGAAGGGTTTGCAAGAATATGGGCC
The DNA here is from genome assembly GCF_004010195.1 of Chiloscyllium plagiosum. Classification (NCBI taxonomy): domain Eukaryota; kingdom Metazoa; phylum Chordata; class Chondrichthyes; order Orectolobiformes; family Hemiscylliidae; genus Chiloscyllium; species Chiloscyllium plagiosum. The sequence goes on along the minus strand of NW_025169121.1, from coordinate 854 downwards.
AGGTGCTGTTGGTGGGACTAGATTGGGTTGGAATATCTGGTTGGACCGAAGGGTCTGTTTCCATGCTGTACATCTCTATGATTCGAAGAGGGGATGAATGGTCCAATCAAAAATGATCTGTGGTTCAAATCATAACATCCTTCAGTTTCTGTAATCCATTCTTGGTTCCATCTTGCAGGCTCTATGAATCCCGCTCCCTCTACACTCCTACAGGATCCACGTCCCTTCCCATGTTTGCACCATCCTCCAGGTTCTGCAGCCCTTCCTACCTCTGTAACATGGCCCGGACTCTTCCTTCCTCTGCAGTGTTCCCCAGAAGGGCATTTACAGAGTTAGGGATGGATATTGGGACTGAAGGATTTTGCAGGTATTAGGAATATAGGAACTTGAGGAGGTTTCACAGTTTATGAGTGTTGCAGGGACTGGAGGAAGTTACAAAGATAGGGATGGTTTCACATTGGAGGATTCTGAAGGAAAAAAAGTTTACATGGTTAAAGGCAGGATACTTAGCAGTGTGCACGAACAGAGGGTTCTTGTGTCCCTGAAGTTACCACCCAAGTTGAGAGGGTATTAAGAAGGCATATGGTACGTTGGCTTTCATTAGCGGGGGATTGAGTTTAAGAGATCCAGGATGTTGCTGCAGATCTATAGAGCCCCAGTTACACCACACTTGGAATACTGTGAACAGTTCTGTTCACCTCATTATAGGAAGGATGGAGAAGCTTTAAAGACAGTGCAGAGGATACTTAGCAAGATGCTGACTGCACTGGAGGGCATGCCAATTGAAGTTAGGTTGTGGAAGCTAGGGCTCTTCTGATCGGAGTGAAGAAGGAAGAATGGCGACATGATAGAGG
>NW_025169120.1:0-1738 GCF_004010195.1 Chiloscyllium plagiosum | reverse complement strand
GCCTGTTCTGTGCTGTATTGTTCTATGTTCTATGTCTTACGATCCGAGAATTTCCAAGCATTTCCCAAACCAGGCAGTAATGCAGCAGCTCAGGGTACTCTCAATGAACCCTCTGTAGAATGTGGTGAAGATAGGGGATTGCAGATGGGCTTTCATCACCCTGCGCCGAAAGTAGAGATGCTGCTGGGCTTTCTTGACTATGGAGCTGGTATTGAGGGTCCAGGTGAGATTCTCCATCAGGTGTATGTCAAGAAATTTGGTGCTCTCCACAATGTTTGTTGGAGTGGAGGCCTGTGAAGAATGGAGTGTCTCAGGAGTTGGTGCTGTGCCCATTAATGTTTGTTATCTATATCAATGATTTAGATCAGAATGCAGAAGGCACGAGTAGTAAGTTTGTAGATGACACTAAAATGGCAGTGTCATGGACAGTGAGGACAATTGTCAGAAATTGCAACAGGACACTGATCAACTGGGGAAGTGGAAGGAGAAATGACAAATAGATTTTAATATGAATAAGTGTGATGTTTCATTTTAGCAAGTCAAATCAAGACAGAAGTTCCATGGTGAATGGCAGGGCCTTAAGGAGGAGAGTGGGACAGAGGGACCTTATGGTTCAGTATCACAGTTCTTCGGAAGTGAAGTCACAGGTGGACAGGGCAGTGAAGAAGGCTTTTGGTGCACTGGCCTTCATCAATCAGGCCATTAAATCTAGAAATTGTGAAGGTATGTTGCAGTTGTACAGGACGTTGTTGAACCAATGCTTGGAGTATTGTGTTCAGTTTTGGTCACCATGCTATAAGAAGGATGTTATTAAAGTTGAAAGAGTGTAGTAGAAACCAACTAAGATATTGCCTTGACTCAACAGTCTGAGTTAAAGGGAGAAGGTGGACAAGCTTGAACCTTTTTCTTTCGAGCGTAGGAGACTGATGGGGTCTTATAGAGGTGTATAAGATCATGAGAGGCATGGATAGGGTGAATGCCCCCTGTCTTTTACCCAAGTTGGACAATCCCAGGTTGTCACAATGTGTCAATTTGAGCACCTGCAGCTGCTTAACCAAAGACATTCATTTTTAAATTTCTAAGCATAACTAGCACTTTATCTGAACAAGACATCACAATGCTTTCTCCTACTTTGCAATAGCACCTGCAGCTGCTTAACCAAAGACATTCATTTTTAAATTTCTAAGCATAACTAGCACTTTATCTGAACAAGATACTTTGCAATTTCATCAATTTTATACACCAGTTTTGTGACAAGACCGGTTAGTCTGACATCAGAGGTAGAACGATTACTGGTAAAATACAAACTCTGAGGGGTGTGATCAATCAAAACTTTGGACAAGGGTTCTGTACATAAATTTGTTAGTGGGAGATCCTGTCTGACTAAATTAATTATGATTTTGGAAAAGCTGACTCGATATGTTATGAATGTAGTGCAGTTAATCTAGGAACTTCAGTAAGGACTTTTGACAATTTTCCACATGGAAAGAGACCATGGGTCCCTGATGGTTGCAGGGCAGGCAGAATGAGTGTTGAAAAATGCATATGGGATTCTTGCTTTCATTAGCCGGGGCATAGAGTATGTGTTAGAACTCATGGCATTCAAGAAAAGTTGGCAAACTGGATTCAAAATTAGTTTGCAAATAAGGTAAAGGGTGATAAGTGGAGATTGCATTTTGTGATTGGAGCCTATTAGATTAGATTCCCTACAGTATGGAAACAGGGGTTTTAGCACAAC
>NW_025169119.1:0-1738 GCF_004010195.1 Chiloscyllium plagiosum | reverse complement strand
CACTGCTGCAGGGTTTGGGTGATAACAGGCAGCGCATCACTGGTCTGGCTGCACTGCTGCAGTTTGGGTGATAACAGGCAGTGTGTCGCTGGTTTGGCTGCACTGCTGCAGCATTTGGGTGATAACAGGCAGTGCATTGGTGGCCTGGCTGCACTGCTGCAGGTTTTGGGTGATAACAGGCAGTACATTGCTGGTCTATCTGCACTCGTGCAGAGTTTGGGTGATAACAGGCAGTGTATCATTGTCTGGCTGTACAGCTGCAGAGTTTCGGTGATAATAGGCAGTGTGTCGCTGGACTAGCTGCACTACTGCAGGGTTTGGGTGATAACAGGCAGTGTGTCGCTGGTCTGGCTGCACTGCTGCAGAGTTTGGGTGATAACAGGCAGTGTGTCGCTGGTCTGGCTGCACTGCTGTAGGGTTTGGGTGATAACAGGCAGTGCACCACTGGTCTGGCTGCACTGCTGCAGTTTCGGTGATAACAGGCAGTGTGTCGCTGGTCTAGCTGCACTGCTGCAGGGTTTGGGTGATAACAGGCAGTGTGTCGCTGGACTGGCTGCACTGCTGCAGGGTTTGGGTTATAACAGGCAGTGTGTCGCTGAACTGGCTGCACTGCTGCAGGGTTTGGGTGATAACAGGCAGCGCATTGGTAGCCTGGCTGCACTGCTGCACAGTTTGGGTGATAACAGTCAGTGCATCACTGGTCTGCAGCACTGCTGCAGGGTTTGGGTGATAACAGGCAGTACATCGCTGATCTAGCTGCACTGCTGCAGAGTTTGCGTGATAACAGGCAGTGCATCACGGTCTGGCTGTACAGCTGCAGAGTTTCGGTGATAACAGGCAGTGTGTCGCTGGGCTAGCTGCACTGCTGCAGGGTTTGGGTGATAACAGGCAGTGTGTCGCTGGACTAGCTGCACTACTGCAGGGTTTGGGTGATAACAGGCAGTGTGTCGCTGGTCTGGCTGCACTGCTGCAGAGTTTGGGTGATAACAGGCAGTGTATCGCTGGTCTGGCTGCACTGCTGTCGGGTTTGGGTGATAACAGACAGTGTATTGGTAGCCTGGCTGCACTGCTGCAGGATTTGGCTGATAATAGGCAGTGCATTGGTGGCCTGGCTGCACTGTTGCAGATTTTGGGTGATAACAGGCAGTGCCTCACTGGTCTGGCTGCACTGCTGCAGTTTGGGTGATAACAGGCAGTGTGTCGCTGGTTTGGCTGCACTGCTGCAGCATTTGGGTGATAACAGGCAGTGCATTGGTGGCCTGGCTGTACTGCTGCAGGTTTTGGGTGATAACAGGCAGTACATTGCTGGTCTATCTGCACTGGTGCAGAGTTTGGGTGATAACAGGCAGTGTATCATTGTCTGGCTGTACAGCTGCAGAGTTTGGGTGATAACAGGCAGTGTGTCGCTGGACTAGCTGCACTGCTGCAGGGTTTGGGTGATAACAGGCAGTGTGTCGCTGGACTGGCTGCACTGCTGCAGGGTTTGGATGATAACAGGCAGTGTGTCGCTGAACTGGCTGCACAGCTGCTGGGTTTGGGTGATAACAGGCAGTGTGTCGCTGGACTGGCTGCACTGCTGCAGGGTTTGGGTGATAACAGGCAGTACATTGCTGGTCTGGCTGCACTGCTGCAGAGTTTGGGTGATAACAGGCAGTGCATTGGTAGCCTGGCTGCACTGCTGCAGGATTTGGGTGATAACAGGCAATGCATTGGTGGCCTCGCTGCACTGCTGCAGAGT
>NW_025169118.1:0-1738 GCF_004010195.1 Chiloscyllium plagiosum | reverse complement strand
TCATAGTTTTAAGCTGGTTGGAGGAAAGTATAGTGGGGATGTCAGAGGCGTTTTTTTACACAGAGAGTTGTGAGAACATGGAATGCGTTGCCAGCAGCAGTTGTGGAAGCAAGGTCATTGGGGACATTTAAGAGACTGCTGGACATGCATATGGTCACAGAAATTTGAGGGTGCATACATGAGGATCAGTGGTCGGCACAATATCGTGGGCTGAAGGGCCTGTTCTGTGCTGTACTGTTCTATGTTCTATGTTCTATGTTCTATTTCCTCAGGCCTATACTCATCCCTGGAATATCTGCATAACAAGGATACCTATGTCAGGCTTCTAATTACTGACTACAGCTCGCCTTCAACACCATAATTCCAATCAAACTAATCTCCAGTCTCCGAGACTTACTGCAACTAGATCCTCAACTTACTGATCCGAAGACCGCAATCAGTGAGAATAAGCAACAGCACCTTCTCCATGACAATCCTCAACACTGGTGCCCCACAAGGCTGCATACTCAGCCTCTTACTGTAATCCCTGTACACACATGACCGTGTGGCCAAATTTCATCTGAACTCCATCTCCAAGTTCACTGACAACACCACCATTGTAGGCTGGATATCAAATGATGATGACACAGAATAAAAGAAAGAGAGAGAATGCTTGGTGACGTGGTGCAAAGATAACAAGCTCTCCCTCAATGTCAGCAAAACTAAAGAGCTGATCATCGACTTCAGGCAGCAAGGAGAAGGGTACGCCCCTGTCCACATCAACAGAGCTGAGGTTGAGATGGTCAAGAGCTTCAAATTCCTCAGAGTGACGGGCACCAACAATCTCCCTGGACCAGCCACATTGATGTGACAGTCAAGAAGGCACAACAATATCTCTTCTTCCTCAGAAGGCTAAGGAAATTCAGCATGTCCATAAGGATCCTCACCAACTTTTACAGATTACATTAGATTACATTACAGTGTGGAAACAGGCCTATCGGCCCAACCAGTCCACACCAACCCGCCGAAGTGTAACCCACCCATACCCCTACATTTACCCCTTACCTCACATCTATCTGCATGCATCACAGCCTGGTACAGCAACTGCTCTCCTCAGCACTGTAGGAAACTATTGGAAGTTGAGACCACAGCCCAGTCCATCATACAAGCCAACCTCCCATCCATTAACTCCATCTACACTTCTTGTTGCTGTAGAAAGGCAGCCAACATCATCAAAGACACCTCCCATCCAGGTTAAAATCTCTTCCAACCTCTTCTGCTTCTTCCCCGCTTTTATTAGACTTCTGAATGGACCTCTGACATTTCAAATCTAATGTTGATCTTGCTTTTTGTGTACCATCTTTGCAGCCGTAACTTTGTATTCCTTGTCCTGTTCAGTCAGCCTATGAACATAGAACAGTACAGCACAGAACAGGCCCTTCAGCCCAGGATGTTGTGTCGACCATTGATCCTCATGTGAGGTAAACCTAATGTACAAACCCTCAAATTTCTGTGACCATATGCATGTCCAGCAGTCTCTTAAATATCCCCAATTACCTCACTTCCACAACTGCTGCTGGCAACGCATTCCATGTTTTCACAACTCTCTGCATAAAGAACCGCCTCTGACATCCCCTCTATACTTTCCGCCAAACAGCTTAAAACTATGACCCCTCATGTTAACAATTTCTACTCTGGGAAAAAGTTTCTGGCTTCAACTCTATCCATGCCTCTCATTATCTTGTACACCTCAATTAGG
>NW_025169117.1:0-1738 GCF_004010195.1 Chiloscyllium plagiosum | reverse complement strand
TGAAAGTGTGGGTTAGTAAGTTTGCCGATGACTCAAAGGTTGGTGGAGTTGTGAATAATATGGACCGCCGTTGTAGATTGCAATGGGGCATTGACAGGATGTGGAGTTGGGCTGAGAAGTGGCAGACGGAGTTTAAAAGGAAAAATAATGAAGCAATTCATTTTGGAAGGTTGAATTTGAATGCAGAATACAGGGTTAATGACAGGATTCTTATCAGTGTGGAGGAAGAGAGGGATCTTGGGGTCCACTTCCATAGATCTCTCAAAGTTGCCATCCAAGTTAGTAGGGTTGTGTGATAAGTGAGCTTTCGTTAGCAGGGTTATTGAGAGCTGTGATATTGTGCTGCATCTCTATAAAGCCCTCGTTCAACCACACTTTGAATATTGTGCTCAGTTCTTGTCACCCCATTATAGGAAGGATGTGGAAGCTTTAGAGGAGGTGCAGAGGAGATGTATCAGGGTGCTGCCTGGACTGGAGGGTATGTCTTATGAAGAAAGGTTGAGGGAGCTAAGGTTTTTCTTATTGGAACAAAGAAGAGTGAGAGGCAACATGACAGAGGTGTACAAGATAATGAGAGGGATAGATAGAGTGGATATCTATCCACTCTATCTATCCAGGGCAGAAATGGTTATCACAAGGGGTGTAATTTTAAGGTGATTGCAGGAAGGTTTTGAAGAGATGCCAGTGTTAGATTCTTTACACAGAGTGTGGTATGTACTGCCAGAAGTGGTAGTAGGGTCAGACACATTAGGGACATGTACACAACTCTTGGATAAGCACATGGATCAGGACTTTTTTAAGGTTTAGCAGAAAACCCATAGCTTTGAAAGCTTTTGGATTATGTTTCCTGCAGTCCATAAAACCATAAGACATAGGAGCAGGCATTAGGCCATTCAGCCCATCGAGTCAGCTTCATCACTCAATCATGGCTTGCTCAGCCCCATTCTTCTATTTTCCTCCCATAACCCTTGGTCACCTTGATACTCAACAAAATATCAATCTCTGTCTTAAATATACTCAATGATCTGGCCTCCGCACCCTTCTGTGGCAGTGAATTCTGCAGATTCACCATTCTCTGGCTGAAGATGTTTCTCCTGATCTCTGTTCTTCTGTTTACTCTAAGGCTGTGCTTTTGGGTTCTCATCACTCCTACCAATGGAAACATCTTCCAGCATCCACTTTGCCCATGCCATTTAGTAGTCTATAAGTTTCAATTTGATCATCCCTCATCCTTCTAAAATCCATGAAGTGTAAACCTAGAGTTCTCAAATGTTCCTTATATGTTAAGCTGTTCATTCCAGGAACATTCTTGTGAAGCTCCTCTGAACACGCGCCATGGCCAGTATAGCCTTCCTGAGGTATGGGGACCAAAGCTGTGCACAATACTCTAAATGTGGCCTGACCAGTGCCTGAAAGAGCCTCAGAGGCATATTCATACTTTTATATTCAAGTTCTCTCATAATAAATGCCAACATTGCATTTGACTTCCTAACTATGGACTTAATCTGTAATTTTTTTTTTTCGAGAGAATTCTGGACTAGAACATCCAAGTCCTTTCATACTTCAGACTTCTGAACCTTTTCCCAATTTAGAAAATAGTTCATGCCGCTATTTTTCCTAACAAGGTGCATGATCTCACACTTTCCCACATTGTACCCCACCAGCCACTTCTTTGTCCACTGTTCTAATCTGTCCAAGTCTTTCGGCTGCCTCCCCTCCTGCTCAATGCTAGACATCT
>NW_025169116.1:0-1738 GCF_004010195.1 Chiloscyllium plagiosum | reverse complement strand
GTGATTGAATCTCAGTCATTGATAGGGATTGAATCCCAGTCAGTGACAGGTATTGGATCTCAATCAGTGACAGGGATTGATCCTCAGTCAGTGTCAGGGATTGATCCTCAGTAAGTGTCAGGGAATGAATCTCAGTCAGTGACAGGGATTGAACCTCAGTCAGTGTCAGGGATTGATCCTCAGTAAGTGACAGGGATTGAATATCAGTCAGTGACAGGGATTGAATCTTAATCAGTGACATGGATTGATCCTCAGTCATTGACAGGGGATGAATTTCCGTCAGTGACAGGGATTGAATCTCTGTCAGTGACAGGGATTGAATCTCAGTCAGTGACATGGATTGAACCTCAGTCAGTGACAGGGATTGAATCTCAGTCAGTGACAGGGTTTGATCCTCAGTCAGTGACAGAGATTGAATCTCAGTCAGTGACAGGGATTGATTTTCAGTCAGTGACAGGGTTTGAATTTCAGACAGTGACAGGGATTTTGCCTCAGTCAGTGACAGGGATTGAACTTCAGTCAGTGGCAGGGATTGAATCTCAATCAGTGACAGGAATTGAATGTTAATCAGTGACAGGGATTCAGCCTCAGTCAGTGACAGGGATTGAATCTCAGTCAGTGGCAGGTATTGAATCTCAATCTGTGACAGGGATTGAGCCTTAGTCAGTGACAGGGTTGAGCTTCAGTCAGTGACAGGGATTGAATCTCAGTCAGTGACTGGGATTGAGCCTAATCAGTGACAGGGATTGAATCTCAGTTTGTGACAGGGTTTGAGTCTCAGTCAGTGACAGGAATTGAATCTCGTTTAGTGACAGGGATTTAGCCTCAGTCAGTGACAGGGTTTGAACCTCAGTCAGTGACAGAGATTGAACCCATGCTGTTGACATCACTGTGCATTTCAAAACAGCTGTCCGCTAACCCACACACTCTCACCGTGAGAATAGAATCAGAAGTTGGCATTCCCATCCAACTGGGAAATGGAGGTGGGGCTGGACTACTGCTCAAAGATTAAAGTGGAGATGCTGGTGACCAAAAAGAGGCTGTTGTGCTGCTAGCCTCTGGCAGGTTAAACCGAGAACAATTTGACTGGATGGAGGGTAACCACCGTCAGGACTGTTACCGCCTGAGAAATGAGCAGGTATCAAACATAGCCAACAGTTTGAAAAATGTATTCCAAGAACGTTTCATTTTCACAAGTGGAATCCTTCTTATCTGTAATATAATAGGCCATTCTGAGTGAGACCACTGTTTGGCATTTACTCAGTCTGGGAAGAATGTTTCAGTTTCATGTTTTTTTTAAACAAAGTCAATATCAAAATGAAGGGAGATTTCATCATCTTCTTCATCTCTTCCCTGAATTTGGTTTTGGGTAGCTGCACAATTACACGTGTTTGTGCAGAAACTTCAACACATTAGAATGTCCCCAGTATCAGTGGTGATGTATGTTGGAGCTGTATAAACACCTCGGTAATGTACTGTCGCTGTCTTTTTACTGGTTAAAAAGTTAATGATGGCTGTAAGCCACAAAAGGACAAAACTGCCTGATAGACTGAACAGTAAAACTATGGATTTCCTTCTGAGTTTCATCTCTGTGTCAGTGCTGTTCTCATTGCTGAGGTCCCACAATCCCCTGCAGACTCTACTGTCCACTAAAATACACCAGATTGTTAAAGAGTTAAACCGTAATCTCAAACAAAAAGGCAGTCATGCAACTGAAATTCATTTCACCCAGGAGGCT
>NW_025169115.1:0-1738 GCF_004010195.1 Chiloscyllium plagiosum | reverse complement strand
TTATGGAGGAAAAGCAGGAAATTAATGTTGAAACTTATAGGATCAACGACAATCACATTCAATGTCTGAACATAAAAGATGCTGATTGGAAGCTTCATCATGACAGATATGTTTTCATTATGAATCGCGCTGAAACACGAAGTGGGGAGGATTGGACTGAAGCAGTGGTGGTGATTTTCTTTCCTGGTTAAATTTTTGAATATGACTGCTATTTCTCCTGTCCATGTTAACAAAACAACTCTGAAGCATGAACGTGTGAAGAACATATGGGACAAGTGGCGCAAAGTCTAACGTGCCTGACTCCAGATCAGAACATTGCAAGTTTCATTCCTCTCTAGCTTGAGGTTAACGCACGTACATATTACACTTACAACCTAATCTTCCTCATTGTTCTGAAGCCAAGATGAAGTTTGAGCTCTTGATATGCAGACACGACAATCTCTTTCAGTACACGTCCCGGAGAACATCACAGTAAATGTCGCAGTGTCATCACAAGTGAGGAAGACCAAATAGTCCAACACACTGTGAATCGGCACTTTTCAATTTCACAGAGCCAACTACAAAATCGCTGCAGCTCCTCGAAATGGCAAGGAAACTAAATAAATATCTTTGTCTAATGTTGGTTCATGGAGTGCCGATGCACCTTCTCCTTGTTGAAGAGGCTGGGACATTGACTCTGGTGTTCGTGGAGACATTGATTGATTCGAAGCATTGAAGGGAATCCTATCACAGATGCCCGTTCTGTTGATGCTGAACAAAACAGCCCTTACTGGGAATTGAACCCGGGCCGCAGTGGTAAAAGTGCCAATTCAGGACCAGTACACGATATAGGGACGAGTACAGCGGTCAGACGCACGTAGAGTGACAGCCCTCAAATGTATTGGACGCGTTCTTGGCAGAAACAACCGCTTGACTATCCTCATTCCAATTTCCATCACTTTGCCTTGTATGCCTTAGCATCACAAATACAGATTGAATACCTCTGGAGGTTGTGTTGATTTCATCACAATGAGTTGAAGATTTATCCACCACCACTGGTGGATAAAGTTTTTACTGCTTATCTACTGAAAACGTTCTGCCTCTTACATATAGTCTACGCCACTTGGCGTTTGACCGACAGGAACCGTTTCTTTCAGCCGAACATGCCTTTATCTCTCATTGTTTTGCACATTTCAATCATGTTTCCTCACAATCTACTCTTCTTCATTGAAATTAGAACAGAGAAAATGATCGTTTCCAAAAAAACACACTTTGCTGAATACTGCATTGTGTTCTTTTCCTGATCTTGATGTTCCAGTGATCTCCGGTACATGTCAGTAAAAATTGATACATGAGCAATGATCTCACAACCGCAGTATGTAAATTGATCGACTGGTTTTAAAGTCCGATTTGTGGGATTGGTTCACGTTCGCCCAACAACATTGACTGCAGCTGCACAGTCTGAACAATGTCAATGCGAGTGCTTGATAGCCAAATTGGGAAATTGGAGGAGGAACCGAAAATAGGGTTATTGATCGTGGGATGGGGAGAAATCTCCGAGAATGGGTGGGTTTGGATCCTGATATATAGACAGCAGAGATGTGAAAGGGCGAGGGTTTGAATGAGCAAAATCCATCACCTCGACGAGTATTTTCATGTCATAAAAGATTGATTCGCTCCTGCTTTTGTGAAGCATGTCTTACTCTGCATAAAACGGTAACAAGTGATATTACTGGAAGTCAAATTGGAGATGATCGTT
>NW_025169114.1:0-1738 GCF_004010195.1 Chiloscyllium plagiosum | reverse complement strand
CAGAAATTTGAGGGTGCATACATGAGGATCAGCTGTCGGTACAACATCGTGGGCTGAAGGGCCTGTCCTGTGCTGTACTGTTCTATGTTCTATGTTTTAAATGCAGTTATTGTACCAGTCTCCACCACTTCATCTGGCAGTTCATTCCATACACGCAACACCCTCCATATCAAAACGTTGTCCCTTACGTTCCTTTTATATCTTTCCCCTCTCACCCTCAATGGAGGCCCTCCAGTTTTGGACTACCCCACTCCAGGGAAAAGACCGTTTCTGTTAATCATATCCATGCCTCTCATGGTTTTATAAACCTCCATATGGGTTACCCCTCAGCCTCAGACATTCCAGGGAAAACAGGCCCAGCCCATTTAACCTCTCCCTGTAGCTCAATCCTCCAATCCTGTCAGCATCTTTTTAAATCTTTTCTGAACCTTTTGAATTTACACAATATGCTTCTGATATGGAGGAGACAAGAATTGCACGCAATATTCCAGAAGTGGCTTATCCAATGTCCTGTATAGCCACAACATGACCTCCCAACTCCTCTACTCAATGCATGATCAGTAAACGGAAGCATACCAAACACCTTCTTCACTATCCGCTCGACACACAATTCTCCTTTCAAGGAACAATGAACCTGCACTCCAAGGTCTCTTTGTTCAGAAATACGCCCGGGACATTAACATTAAGTGTATCAGTCCTGAAAAGAGTTGCTTTTCCAAAATTAAGCACCTCCCATTTATCTAAATTAAACTCCATCTGCCACTCCTCAGCCCATTGGCCCATCAGTTCACGATCCCATTGTAATGTGAAGTAACATTCTTCACTGTCCACTACACCTCCAATTTTCATGTCATCTGCAAACTTACTAACTACACGGGTTATGTTCACATCCAAATCATTTGTATAATTAATGGAAAGTAATGAACGCAGCAAAGATCCTTGCGGCACACCACTGGTCACAGGACTCTAATCTGAAAAGCAACTCTCCACAACCACCATCTGTCTTCTACCTTCGAGACAGTTCTTTCTCCAAATGGCTGGTTCTCTCTGTATTCCATGAGATTTAACATTGTTCACCAATCTCCCATGTGGAAACGTTGCGAACACCTTATTGAAGTCCATATTGCTCACATTGACCGCTCTGTCCTCATCGATCCTTTCTGTTACTACTTCAAAACACTCAATATCTTGAAACATGATTTCCCACGCACAAAGCATTGCTGTCTATCCCCAAATAAACATTGCCTTTCTAAACACATGTAAATCCTGTCCCTCATGTATCCGTCCTTCTACTTGCCCACCACTGACGTCAGGCGAACCAGACTGTAGTTCCCTGGCTTTTCCTTACCACCTTTCCTAAATAGTGGCACCACGTTTTGCAAGATGACATCATCTATTTCCCAATGCTATTTCCCAAACCATCATCCAATACTATATCTTCCATGTCCTTATCGACAGGAAATAATTGTTCAGTATCTCTTCCAACTCTTGCACCTCCACGTACAGGCTGCCTTCATCTGTGAGGGGCCCTATTCTCTCCCCAGTGAAACTTCAGTCCTTTATGCATTTGTAAAAACCCTTTGGATTCTCATTAACCCTATTTGCCAAACCTATCTCATGTCCCTTTTTTGCCCTCCTGATTTCCCTTGGTCCTAACACCACACAGAAATCAACCCCTCCCTGACAGATCTAAACAGAACACTACAATCACACCCTCCCTGACTGATCCCAACCCTAA
>NW_025169113.1:0-1738 GCF_004010195.1 Chiloscyllium plagiosum | reverse complement strand
AAGAACAACATGCACTGCCGGAACTAAACCAGGTAAAAGAAGGAGGAACGCCAAATCAGAACAGGCTTGATCTCAAACAGAATCCTGAGTTGCATCATCAGCAACACAACACTTGCGATAAATGACGAGCTTGCAAAACAATGAGAAGGCACCACTGCGATGGGAGGTGCATTAACCAACTGAGCCACTGCGCCACGTTATAAGTGAGTATTATCTTTCATACGTGCAATTCCTTCACCACTTGTTCATAGGAATTCGAAAATGTGCTTTCTGTATCATTGTTGCTCAGTATGAATTGCAAACAAACTCCGCTTTTGCTAAAACAAACATTTCACGGCTGAGTATTCCCCACTGGAAAGGAACAGAAAAAGTCAAACTCTTCTTGCATTGGCTTCCAACTGATATTTTCAGCTGTTTAAACTGACAGAATAAAGAGGATATGTTCATCCTCTCGGGGCCCATTAACCACGTAAATACACACGCAGGGATCCTCAAACCAAGAGGAACGGGTTCATTGTGCTGAATTGACCAGCAGTGGTGTGTGAGTCATTGCAAAAAGTGGGCAGTAAAGACTGACCCAATAGCACTTACCCTGAGCCTTGCACACCAGCTCCACATTCCATCTTGCCTCATGTTTCCCAGTCATCAATGTCTTTGACTTTTATTTCGCTACGCTGCCACACTTCTCTACTTATTCCCGACTGCTTGCAGGTATCGAATTAGACCTTGCAACAATTAGAAATGCATTTCTGGGACATAGATGCATTTCAATGAGATAATATTCACTTTTGGACCCTTAATTGTCCCGGAGATTCCTTAACCACTTATTCATAGTAACTTTTGTTCACCCTTCAACTCATTAGCATGGAGGTACAGCCACGAAACCTCGAGAAATGGAGTTCCTGAATTTGGAACCAGCGACACTGGAGGAACACCGAGATATTTGTAACTCAGAAAGTTGAGATATTGGAGGAGGATTTGCCATCGGAGTTTTCCCGTGTATGTGCTGCTACTGTCATTATAATTAAAATGCAACAATCGCTGGACTGATTCTGGCAGGATTCAGGTGTGTGTTCTGTGTATAACCAGGAACGTGCTTTCATTCGGATGAAATGATATAAGTCTTCATTTCCTGACTGGGAATTGTATTCATGTCTGAGCGATGCAAACTCGGACTCCTTCGCAGCGACCCCCAGTGATGCTGACAATAGCCCTTGCGAGCTGACTTGTGCTCACTGTCTTGCCTGTTCTTCACATCATAACCACCTTTGGCAGCAATATTTCTCTCTCCAAGTTTCCAAACAGTTCGCCTTGGGTTTCAAATTGAAGAAAGCAAGCTGTGATAATCTGATGTTGTTTCGCAAATGCACTGCAGGAAGGTACAAATCAAGCTGATGCTACCAATGGCTCGTTTTGAGCCGCTCGTTTGGAGTGAAGGGGCGGCGCAATTAAAAGATGTCGCTCATCTCGTCTAATTCTACATCCTGAGCTAGAAATGACCAGACGTCTCTCGCTGAGTTTGTGCAGGGTCTTGCTTGGACGACACTATGACACCTTTTCACTGGAGTGGATCATGAAATCGCGTCGTGACTAAGAATAAAACGATGGAAACTTCCAGCAGAGAAGGAGGCGACCCTGAAGCAGGCAGCTGAGAACAAATGTGTGCCCATTGCCAATGAAAGGCCATGCTTCACAAAGCGGAAGTTTCAAAGTGAAGCAGTGACGGTGATTATCCTTG
>NW_025169112.1:0-1738 GCF_004010195.1 Chiloscyllium plagiosum | reverse complement strand
TGCAATCGACAGTATGTCATCTGCAAACCCAGAAAGATAACATCAGACCCTCAAGGTAATGATTAAATCAAATTGTCATGAATATACTCAGGATTGGGAGAAAGATCTAGATTTTCGGTTTTTTGTTGCCAAACATTCCTCGGTAGATGACCAGAATTTGTTCACTTGAATTAATGTATGAACATGGAAAGAGAGATCCACTGAAATCAATGAAGGAAATTTTTTAGGATAGAAAGATAAATCCTCCATTTTAGATGATGTGTCCATTCTTATAAAGTGACTCACAGCAACATTTAGAATACCACAGGAACATTAAAATCTTAATTTACGAAGTTAAAAGAATCAGCAATTGGCATGTTAAAATCAGAAATATTCAAACATGAGATGAAGTGTTAGTATTGACACCTGTACAAGGGAAATTGCAATATTGAGAGGTCCATAGAAGGTATCTATGAGGATCAGAAAAGTGAATTGTTTAGTAGACACTGCAAATCACAGAAATAAGTATTGGTTGTGCCATATAAAAACTTAGAATAATAGTATCAGTTGGATGTGCCACACTTTTTATGAAGATTGATCTACTGCAAGGGTATTTGCAGGTATCATTGAAATCAACAGCTGAAGAGGTAGCAATTTTTATTATACCACATGGAAATCAATGACAATCGAAGCTTTCAGTTTTGAATGTGCTCCAGCTACTTTCCATAACTTATGAATCAAGTCTGAACTTGTGTGTAAAGTTCAATTTGCCAGTTTAGAGTAATACATTGGAAGAACATGTAACAGAATTGGAACAAAAACCAGAAATTGCTGGAAAAACACAGCACATCTGCCAGCACCTGTGGAGAGAAAGCAGAGTTAATATTTCAGGTTCAATGACTCTTCTTCTGTTTTTGTTTCTAATTTCCAGCATTTGCAGTTCTTTTATTTTCTTTTTAACAGAATTCAAAGTCTTATTTGCATCATTATATCAGCCTACCTAGTATTGAATCTTGCCAAGAGCATGTGTATGAACACACTTACAAAGATGCAACATATTACCAATGACAGTGAAATTGAAGGTTTCAATAGCATTCCCAATTTCTGAACCTAAAAAAGAAATCATGAGATTTCTGGGAATGTAGATTTTCTATCAAATTCTTCTGTCAAATTTCAGCATGATAAGCTGTCACACTTTTCAATGTGTTGCAAAATCAGGAATTGGGAGTATGGTCCAAAGCTTTTCAGACCCTGAAAGCAATGCAAACACATCAACTCTTGTTGGCGATTAATTCAGCAATGTTTTTTTAGATGATAATTGACGTTAGTGACTTGGGAGTGGATCCAGATATATTACAAAAAAATGAATCAGGAGCAGATAAGCTATTAAATCAGAATCAAAATAAGTATTTTATGATAGTAAAGAAAACTCTTAAATTTGTCTCGCACAGAGAGGGAGAGAATAATTACACCATTGCTGAAGGACGTTTGCACCAGACAAGTTTACTGTACATTACACAACATCTAAAAGAACGTGTTGAGAATAGAGATAGAAGTTTGATTAGTCTGGATCATATTGACATAAGTAGGGAAGCTGTGTTGGGTAGGCTAGAGGGTATTAAGGTGGACAAATCCCCAGGACCGGATGGGATCTATCCCAAGGCGAGAGAGGAAATAGCTGGAGCCCTGACAGATATCTTTGTGGCATCCTTAAATGCAGGTGAGTTGCCGGAGGACTGGAGGGTTGTTCATGTTGTCC
>NW_025169111.1:0-1738 GCF_004010195.1 Chiloscyllium plagiosum | reverse complement strand
GGCATGTCAGGAGTACGGTGTTGAGCTAGAAGGAACTGAGGTAAGGTGGAAGGAACGGGAATGATAAAACTGATGAAGTGCACATTGATGCCATGGGGTTGAAGGGTCCCCAGGTAAAGGATAAGGGTTTCTTCATCCAGGCATCTGGTGGTGACAGACTGGCGATGGAGGATGCCCAGGACCTGCATTTCCTCGGGAGAGTGGGAGGGGGAGTTGGAATATTTAGCCAAGAAGCAGTGGGATTGATTCTTGCGGGAATCCTGGAGATATTTTCTTAAGTGCTCCGTGAGAAGACATCCGGTCTCCCAAATTTAAAGGAGACCACATCGGGAGCAACGGACGCAATAAAAGATGTGTGTGTAAGGGCAGGTGAACCTTTGATGGATGTAGAAGGCTCCATTGCCGCCTGGGACGAGGTGAGAGGGAAAGATATGGGTGCAGCTTTTGCAATTCCTGCGGTGGCAGTGGAAGGTGCCGGGGGCAAGATTGGATCATTGGTCATCGTGGACTTGACTGGGTAGATGTGGGGGGAATGGACTTTGGGGAAAGTGGATAGGCATGGAGAGGGACATATATCCATGGTGGTGGGATCCGTTTAAATGTGGCGTATCTGTCGGCGGATGATATGATTTATGCGGAGGTTGGTGGGATGGAAGGTCAGGACCAAGGGTTTCTGTCCTTTTTGTGGTTGCAGGTGTGGTGTTCGTGGGCGAAGTGGCGGGGCATGGAACAGACGTATTGGAGGGCATTTGAACCCCATGGGAAGGTAAGTTCTGGCTTTTAAAGAAGAAGGGAATCTGGTGCGTTCTGTGTTGGAGATAGTCCTTTGGGAGCAGATGAGGTGGAGGCAGAGGAATTGGGAATACAGGGTAGCATTACTTCAGGAGGTGGGATGGGTAGAGGGGTGATCCAGATAGCTGTGGAAATCCATGGGTTTGTACAAAAAATGTCTGAAACACGGGACCTCCTGGTATATTTTCCCTCCCCACCCCTATCCACTTTGAAATAAGATGGTTCAGTTCGCAAATACCTAGTCAGGTCCACGCCCTCCAACGACGCACCCTCCCATCCCTCTACCTTCCTCTGTAAGTGCATGAATTGCAAAACATATGCCCACACCCCCACCTCTGTCCAATGCCCCAAACGAGCCTGCCACATCCAACAATGTTTCAACAGCATTAGCACACATGTCGTTTGTTGTCTCCATTTCTCCCGATGTGTTTACCGCTATATTAGGGCTACATTACACCTTCTTGCAGCGTGCTTCAGAGAACATCTCCAGGACACCCGCAACAATCAAACGCAATGCCCTTTAACCGAACACTTCCACTTCCCCCACTCTACGAAGGGCATGGAGGTCCTGGGCCTCCTCCACTGCCACTCCCCAACCACCCAACGCCTGGTGGAAGGACGCCTCATCTTCCACCTCGGGACCCTGTAATCCCATGGTATCAATGTGGATTTCACCAGTTTCCTCATTCCCCCCACTCTATTTCCAATCTTCCAGCGTGGCACCGTCTTACTCACCTATCTTACCTGTCTATCTTTTTTCCCACCTATCCGCTCCACCCTCTTCTCTGATCGATCATCTTTGTCCCCACCTCCATCCACCTATTGCACTCTGAACTCAATTCTCCCCAGCGCCACCCATTCCTATGTATCTCTCAACCCTCAGGGCTCCCAGCCTCATTTCTGATGAAGGACATTTGCCAAAAGCGTGAATATTTGCTGAAGCTCG
>NW_025169110.1:0-1738 GCF_004010195.1 Chiloscyllium plagiosum | reverse complement strand
CAATCTCCCTAATGTGGCTGAGTTAACTACATTGACAGGTAGGGCATTTCATGCACTTACTACTCTCTATTTAATGAACCTGTATCTGATATCATCTTAAATCTATCAGCCTTGAATTTGTATTTATGTCCCCTCATACAAACTGACATCATCATCGTAGGAAAAAGGCTTTCACTGTCTACCCTATCTAACCCCCTCATCTTCTTGCATGTCTCTATCAAATCCCCCTTAGCCTTCTTCTTTCCAATGAGAACAGCCTCAAATCTCTCAGGCAACATACTGGTAAATCCCCTCCACAACTAATCCAATGCTTCCACATTACCTTTCCAAACGCACATACTCGAGATAACCATTTGCTCTGATATCTAAAATTGTCCACGAAGTCCAGACACATGCAATTTCAATCGCAATGCCACCAGCCCAGCTACAGCTTGTCGTGTTGACAAATATCGTCTGGATAACCGTACCTTCAACGATTGCACACTGTGCTCCTTGGTACTCGCAGACCTTTGGAGTCATGGTGATATGCTGCTGTGCAACTGCTACGACCCTTATGTCAAATGCATTTGAATTGTAATCTAACAGTGGGATTCTTTTCGCTCCCGAATGACAAAGTTACTTTGGTGTCAGCAGCAGCTCATAACTCAGTTGCGCGTTTTGTTCAATGGCTCATGTTGCTTATGCAATCTTCGCCTGACAGCACATTCAGCAAGTTATCACGCCTTCCTGCAGCGTTTGTCAGCGACAGATCAGCTGCTAAGATGATTGCTTCAGACAGCGCTACATCCTACATTTGAAAGTGGAAAAGATGGAAACATTTATCGGCTGAATAGCCTGTCACTATCTTCCCGGGTGCGTCAGAGGCTGGGAGCTGATCTTATAGAGGTTTCTCAATCATGAGGGGCATGAATAGTGTAAATAGACAAGTTCCCTCCGCTCATGTGGGGCAGTGCAGAAATAAAGGGTATAGATCTGGTGTGGGAGGGTGAAAATTCGAAAGGAAATGAGGGGCAACGGCTTCACGCCGAGGGTGGTGAGTCTCTGGAATAAGTTGCCAGATGAGTTGTTGGCGGCTGGTACAATTCCAATACTTTTAAGGAATCTGGACGTGTATTTGAATAGCAAGGGTTCAGAAAGACATGGGTCAAGTGCTTGCAATTGCGGCAGGATCGGTTTCGGAGATCTGTTGGACATGGACGAGTTGGACTGAAGTCTGTGTTTTCCCTGCTGTCCATATCTAATAGCTCTATGATATTGCTGCACACGTTGCGAACAGGGTGAGAGGGTTATATGATAACTCCAATGTTGATGCATGAGATTTGACCCAGCGAATTCATTCCCCTGGAAGGCGTGTGAAAAGTATTGATAGAGATCCAGCAAAATAAAATGAACACATCTTTGATTTGATTTGAAACCTGAACTCTGTTTCTCGTCCGAGACTGTGCCCGCTCTGCTTCATACTGCATACATTTCATGTTTTCCATTTGGATTCTCCTTAATACTGTTTACCAAATCTCTCTCATGCCCCATTTTTGCCCTCCTGATATCCTTCTTAAGTGTACTCCTATTGCCTTTGTTCTCTTCCAAGGATTCATTCGATCTATCGTGTCTGTACTTGACATATGCTACCTTGCTTTGTTAACCAAATCCACGATTTTTTTACTCATCCAGCATTCCCTTCACCGACCAATCTTTCCTCCCAACAGACACGAATATGCTGTCTCTGGACTCTCGTTAT